>NC_143157.1:6759531-6804532 GCF_041381405.1 Jatropha curcas | reverse complement strand
AGAAGCGGTCGACGATTAAATCAGGTATGTAAGTTAAACTTTGCCTATTTAATTTTAGCACCTCATGCATGCTTCTCTTCTACTCCTAATAATTCTACAACTACATAAATGCATTCATATCATCATATAGGCAAGTAAATTGCCTCAATTAAAATATGATTAAGCTAAATTGCCCACGGTTCAATCATTTTTTGGCAATCAAATTGCCTAATTAAATCTTTTTGGCTAAAAGCCATCAAAATCAACACTTTTTGGCAAATAAATTGCCTAAACTAAATCTTTTTGGCTAAAAGTCATTAAAATCATCAATTTTTGGCAACAATTGCCTAAATCAATCTTTCTGGCTAAGAGCCATTAAAATCAGCATTTTTGGCATTAAATGCCTAAATCAAATCAATCAACGTTTTTGGCATCAAATGCCTAAACAAAAATGCACAAAGCATACACACACTCATGCATAAAGCATCCCCATTCAAAGCCCTTCAAAGAAGGCCTATCGAACTACGTGGACTTTGATCTTCCATTCAAACGGAAGTACGTAGGCACGCTCGGGATTTCACCCCGAGCGGCAAGTCAAAATCACATAAACATTTTTCATTGGTCCAAATCGCATCATCTTTCGCCTTGCAAAGCATTCATTCATAGGTTAGTTCATCAGCATGACATAGTCTCGGGATCCATCTCGGGTTTGCACACCATGCTTTAACATTGGGTAATTAATCTAGTAACTAGGTTAATTAAAATTGGAGTCACTTAGGGTTTTTTCCTAGTTTACCCTAAAATAATTAAAGAAGGTGGCGACTCACACATCACGTGCATTTCTTCCTTAGTCACATGCATTCACATTGCATTGATATTTGGGGAGGGATCCACAGGTATTGGATTTGGCTCCTTACCCATTTCAACCACCTCCCAAAGATCATAAGCTTGGAGGTAGGCTTTCATTTTGATAGCCCAAACGCCGTACCTTGCCCCTGTAAAACAGGAGGTATTAGAGCAGAGAAGATCGTTGAATCCATGTAAAAAAATGAAAAAATTTTTGGTTTGTGGATGTTTTTCTTACTGGTTTACTCTCTTTCTCACAGTCCCTCAAGCTCACAAAGTAGCTCTGATGCCACTTTTTTAACTCAAAAAGAAGAAAATTGTAGAACTTGGAGAATAGAGACAGCAAAATAGCGTGGGTTTCCCTTGATACTCAAAGTTGAATACAAAAGAGATAATATAACCAAGGAGTTGACTCAATCAAATTTGAAATTTGAATTTTTAACTAATCCAATTTCAAACTTGATTAAAAATAAAGCTAAAACAAAAGGGCTGATTACATAATTTTGTCTAAAAGCAACAAGCTGCCGAATACATACAAAAGTACAAAAAATATTCAATCAACAATAACAATTTATCATAGCCTAAGGGTCAGCTGTAACTTCCAAAAAACTCCAATAGCTGGTTGCTGAACCCATTATATGGTGCATACCACAAGAATTGCTCTCCACTAATTAATGTTTGGAATCTGCTTCATTTTGAGAATTGCAAATTTGGCGTTTGATTTAAAATATATTTGGAGGTCTTAGTATAAGAAGTGAAGGAATAAAAAAAAAAGTAAAGAGTGTGAAGATAGAGATTAGTAAAACAAAAAATGGAGTTTTGTAAGAAATTAAAGATTTTTTTGGTCTCTATGGGATAAGAAGACATTGATATGGAAGTTTTGCAATAAAAATATTAAGAAGTGACAGAAGGCATGAATTTTCCATTTAATAGAGGCTTGAAGAATGAAAGAGAGAGGCAAGAGTGAGAGAAAGAGCAGGTACATTATCATAAAGGAGAGAGAGAAAACAATTTATAACAATGGTGATGTGGCAAGGTTTCTACTTTTAATAGTTATATTAGGGTTAATTATATTTTTGGTAACTGAACTTGTATTTTTTTTTTTTTTTTTTTTTTTTGCCGTCTGAATGGAAAGTGTTATCAATTGAGTATCTAGAATTTTAATTTTTTATTTCAATTTAGTGTCTCATGATGAGGTGGACAGCCGAAAAATACAATAGGACTGAGTGAGACCCATTTTTCTTAGTTGGACACTTATTTGGATTGACATTTAATCCACGTCATCATGCTAACATGAAAACCTTGAAATGATTCCTAATCTCATTTAATTGAGCTAGAAAACCCTAAGCCTACTTACTTTCCTCTTTTCTTCTCTCTCTCTCAATTCCCAATCCACATCATTATATCATCATTATATATATAGGAGAATCATGAACTTTTCCTATATGCTGATGTGGCGCTTCATTTGAGGAGAGAGAATTGACAATATTTGAGCATGTTCTTTTATCTTGATCGGGAAAGATTTCATATTTCCAAGAGAAAATTAAGAAAAAAAAAATCTTGTGTGGCTTTTATTACATTGAATGGTAAGAAGCATAATTATTATTGCATTAAAAGTAAATTAGTTTTGTAAAAGGCAAAAAAAAAAAAAAAAAAAAAAAAAAAAAAAAAAAAAGAAGACAAACTTATTAAATGACAATCTACCCTGTTTATTTGTAAATTTTTATCTTTAAATATTTTAGAATTTCAATATTACAATTTAATTTGAATATGATTACATCTACTAAAAATTCAATCTAAATTCTCTTTCCATTTTAAAATGGATAATATAAGAATTAAATCTCAATCAACAAATATTAATGATTTTTAAGGAAAATCAATATTCAAAATTTGAATATTACCTTCTTTAAATGGAGAGTGGAATTCAAATCAAAATTAAATCCTTCATTTTAGTGATTTAAAATCTTTTAATAAAAATGATAATTGCCTTTGATAATTTTGACTTAATAATATTAATAATACTAATTGTGCAAATCATTATATATATATATATATATATATATATATATATATATATAGGAGAATCAAGGACTTTTTTTGCTGACGTGGCACATAATTTGGAGAGTAAAACTCTATAGTTTCAACATTCCATTTTTTACTTGCTTGAGAAATTTTACTTTTTAAGTCTTTGAAGTTTAATTATTTCCTTTTTATTTGCAATTTAATTACTCCCTTTCAATTACTTGTCGTTGACCTTTATATCTTCCTTAAACGTTTTAAATTTAATAATCATTATTATACCTTCCTTAAATATTTCAAATTTAATTTTTGGAATTCAATAATAATTATTATAATTCTTAATCTTCCAACCTTCCTTCCTTAAATGTTGAAAATTTAATAATCATTATTATAATTTGAAATTGCTATTAAAATAAAATAATAAATCAACATTTATATTGTTGTGAAATCCTTCGTCTTCCTATTTTAATCTTGTCAAATTTCTCTTTCTTTACATTTGAATAAATTGAAATTAAAAATTCCCTTTTCATTAGGGGATGAGTTGTTGCATTCCTCTTTTACATCGTCACTTCACAATAGACTATAGAAACTCACAAGATAATTAATTCCAAGAGATGGTAAAATTTTCATCTCTCAACTGATGGATTTTCAAGATTGGTGTCATACAGTTTAGAAACAAGAAAGATAATATGGTGAGTAGTCTCTCTTTTTTCTCTTTTAGTATGTTTGATCATGATTTTTTTAATTTTATTTTGAGTCAATTATTTGGATATAATTTTATTTTCCTTCTCATAGTAAGTTGAATATTTCCATGTCAATAATATTTGGATCTTCAAACTTACTTTACGGTTTATATGCCTGCAACTGCATGATTCAAATTAAACTTAGTTTATCACAAGAAAGCTTTCCTATGTGTGCTTTTTTTTTTTTTATTTTGATTTAACACGTAAAAAATTGGGTTAATGTGAAATTAATGGTTTTAGCTTAAAAGAAGAATATTATGGCATTTTGTTCTTTTTTTTTTTTGTGTTGTTTGCTTAGTTTTATTTTTTCAATTTCATTATCATTATGTATTTTGCTAAGTTTTAATTTTCTTATATTTATTTTTGCAAAAATTATAGTGTGTGCAATTCAAGATCTAATTTTATTTTTGTTTTAGTTATTCTTGCAAATTTAAGTGTGTGCAATTCAAGATGATATAAATATATTCTATGCACTAATGAATTAGCTATTATGCTTTAATATTTTTTAATTACATACTCTCAATCATTTTAAATCTCTAAAAAAAAAAACAGAAATCAAATGTTTAGATCATATTAAGTAATTTACAAGTCCATTTATTTTAAATAATAATTTCAATCATTTCTTTTTAAAAAAATTTTTTTTTTTTTGTAATTTACTCAACACACTATCTTACACTTGAAATAAAAAATATAAGTATTATACAGCCACGCAAAGCGCAGGTTACCGCTTAGTTGGATTGAATTGGCAATCTAAACGATGCCACATTTACAGTAAGGAAAAAAAATCCCAATCTCTCGTCTTCCTCTCTCCTTCTCTATCTCTCAGCTCTATCGATTTATTCCTCTAACTCTCTCACTCTTTATCAGTTCATCTTTTTTTTCTCTCTCTCTTTGGCTTCCTTAACTATCCCAGCAACCAAAACTTTAAAGAAAAAAAAGTTCCAACTATAAAAGTAAAAAATTAACAAGAGGTTATTATTATACTGTTGAAGCAAAGATCCTCTCATTATATGCAAATATTTTAAATTACAAGATCACGTCTTTTTCTTTCTCACTTTCATCATCATTTTTACACCACCAACAATATCGTCAATATATTATATTAAAATCTTACACAGAACAAAAAATAAGATAAATTAAAAATACTTTTGCTGAAGATGAAGGATTTGCAGAACTTGACATTCTAGGGGACGTGACAGAAAAGAACAACGTCAACTTTGGCTCCATTTCTCTCCATGTAGTTGTCAGTCACGGATGCAAGTAGAAGCCTTTATCTTTGATGCTTTCTCTCTCTATCTACGCAATTATCTAATAATTACCATTTGCACTATTATTCTTGTGAATATGTTGGAATTACTAAAAGGAGAAGGTCGAATATGGATTGAGAATTGAGAGAGAGCGGCAAAAACGAAAAAGAAAAGATGAAAGTAAGGAAGCTTAGGGTTTTTCAATTCAATTAAATGAGGTTAGGATGGTCATTTCAATGCATTTGCCATGTTGGCATGATGATGTGGATTATAAATGTCAGTCCAAATAAGCTTCCAACTAGGCAAAAGTGGGTCCCGCTCAGTCCTATTGTATTTTTCAATTGTCCACTTCATCAGAAGACACCAAAATGAAAAAACTAAAAGTCCAAACACTCAATTCACAGCATTTTCCATTTAGACACTAAACTAGAAAAAAAATCCTAAGTTCAAGCACCAAAAATATAATTAATCCGTTTTATTAAGATGATCATTGATATGCTTAAAAAATTTGATTGACCTTTAAATTTGCAGAAAAAGTTAAATTGATGAAAAGGTTCATTAAACCTCTTCTATCAAGGTAAATTTATTTTTCTTAATGTATGATTGTATTTGGCTGAATACATAATTAACCCCTAAAGTTTAATAAGAAAACCTTGTGGCACCCTCAACTTTAAAATCCACCTTGTGGCACTCCAAATTTCTCTTTTTGCAATAATTTCACACCTTATCATACTAGAAACAATAAATTTTTAAGGTTTTTTGACTTTTATATGCAAAATATCAATTTGATATGTGGTTAGTGTAACTTTTGAAATAATAATTTTTACTTTTTTAACAATTTAATAAGTGTTTAATCAATTTTATTTCATAAGTTGAGGTCCTCAATAGGCCAATTAAAGTATTTAATAAGGTAAATTTATAATTTGAAGTGTTCAATAGGCCTAGGTAAAAACTGGAGATGCCACAAAGCTTTTCGTAAATAATACAAGGGTCAATTTATGTGTTAAGCCGATTGTATTTAGAATTCTTTTGAACTGAAATAGGTTTAGAATTTGATTTTAATATAGATTGTTTTTTTTATATATATAGTTACTACAGTTGATTCAAGAAGTAAAGCTTTGAAATTCTTGGTTTTGAAATTCTGAACTCTAATTATGTACTATCACTATTTATTATTATGAATAATTAATATTTAAATTGTATTTTAAAATTGTATGGATTAATATTTATTATAATGATAAAAAACTAACATTTGAACTCAATTAATACTTATAAATAAAAAATTTAATATAAAAAAAATTAAATCACAAGTAAAAACAATGTGCAACACATATTTTAAAAACTAGTTTCATTTTATGGAATACTCATACTCACATCAGAAATAAAATTAATTAATTTTATAAAGAAATAAAGAATAATTAAATAAATTATGATTTTATTTTTTTCTAAATGTTATTAATTAAATAAATTGTTAGCAAATTAAAAAAAATGCTCTAGAGAATGTGATTTTGGACTAAGTAACAAAATTAAAAGAAAAAAAAAATATTGTTAAACTAACATTTGTATCAAACAATAAAAATTTAAACTAATTATATCACTTTTTTTGGCAACTTTTACTTTTTTACACTTTTAACTTTTTAAATCAAGTTATCATATGGTATCAGATTTGTTTAGACTTTATAAGTATATAAAATAGACTAAATGATTATATAAATTTTCTAAATAAAAAAGAATTTCTTGTTCGAACCGGACTGGAACCGTTGGTTTCGAGTTGGTTCAAGTTCTTTTTTAACATTAACATGAACCTTAATGACCCTTTGTTTTGGTGCAAATTTTAAATCGACGATTTTGGTTCATGTATAATATTGTTTGTTTTTGGTTTGGTTGGTTCGAATCAAACTGGTGGCATTGCCTAGTTTTAGTTTATCTTTTTTTTTTTTATTGAATAGTTAAAAATTCTTTTATTTCAATAAAATAATATTTTTCATTAGTTTGGTCCATGAGTGGACCCATAGACCGAGTTTAGGTAAATCAATCCTATTTATTTAACATCTCTTGTATGCACCGTATTTATTCACACACATATTAATGGATGGATTTTTTTTAAACTTTGCCTCCGTTAACTAAATTTACTTCTCTCCCTAATATTGAATCCTAATTGAACCACTATTTTATTGTTGGTGCAAAAATTTCATAGTAAGTAAAACAAACAACATCTTGTGTTTTCAATGAATGAAATTTGTTCTATCAAAATAATAAAGTGTCATGAACTTTTGATTCATCACAGAAAGAGCCTTAGATGTCGAGTTTCAATATCAATAATAAGCAGCGGAATAAGATAATTATAACAAAATAATTATACCAACACGGATCCATTTAAATGATTAAAGCAATAAAATTATTTAGAAGAATACCTCTTTGTTTATTCTTCGAAACTTCGATCTACGCAGCTAGGTTCTCGCAAATCACAAGCCGTCCAAGTGTCTGGTCTCTAGTAGTATCCACATGATGAATGGACAATCGAAAAGCTCTAAAACTATTTTAGAGGTGGAGAGATTAGAGTGTATGATGGTGCTAGCTATCTTATGCTCTATGTGTAGTTTTGTGGCTATGAACAACAGCTACAATTTAGACTGTATCTTAAACCTTACATATGAAAATCCTAGGTCATAAATAAATTAATTATAACTAAAATATATATGTGCCTATTTATTTATTTAAAAAATTTAAATAAATAAATCATAATACATATAGTAATAGGATTTTCAATTTAATCAATTATATTTATTTATTTAACTATTTAAATAAATAAATTATAATTAAAATATTAGGTTTATCTAATTTAAACATAAATCAATTAAGTCAATACTTAATAATTTAGGTAAAATTGTAAGTAAACATAAATTAAAATTTTGCCCTCAATGTCCCAAAACTAATTTGTAATCAAGTCATACTTGATTCGATTTCTCGTTTTCACTTTCTCATATCTATTCTTATGTGTGTGACCTTCTAGGTTCCAAATATGTTGGCAACAAATATAAATTAAATTAATTAACTGATATTTGAAGTTAAAGTACATTGTTTAGCAACGTGTCAAGACTATCTAAATATTTGAAAAGTCAAAGTGGTTTAACTTAACCTTTTAGTGCATGATTTATCAGTGTAATTAATATCCCTTCATCATTAATATTCTGATTTAGTAATTAGGCATGGAGTGTGATTGCTTTACTAAACCATATTAGTTCTCTTAATCTTGGCCATTGATCATTTGAATGAAATTCCAAATCTAATTTGCTAATTTCATTCTACCTTGCACAAGAATTTCTTAATCAATTCTAGTAGAGAACAATTAGAACACTTTTCCTGATTTACCTAGGGTAATGAATCCTTTTTTAATTACACAAGTATCTCCATACAGTTCCTACTATGTCCAAAAAATCATTGCTTATCATTCATGAATGAATAATGTGAATGAAGAATCAAAACATAGTCATCCCCGTACAAGATAGCTTAGTAACTTCAAGTCAAAGGATCACCTATACAACATCACTTGAGTATCCTTAGACACATGTAACTCTCCATATGGAATTCTCATGTAGGTCAATTCAATGGACTTGTTTAAATAACAAGCACTTACATATTAGTTCTAGATATCACATATATCTCAGCTTATGAGAACAGTTGCTTCCCTAAGGAAAAAACATAATACGTACCAGTCTCAACAGCTCTAATCATTATCCAATAATAAGGAGAACATTGACTAGGAATATTTAGAGATATTGCTTTAATACAAATATAAAACTCATAATTATAACCACAATATAATTTATTTCGTAAAACAGTATTGTCTTGTGAACTTTATCTTTTACCAAGATTTAATCAATAGAATATAAAAGATAAACAAATGCCTCTTATTAATAATAAAATATTTATTACATGAAATATTATATCCAAAATATAGCCAATTAAATTAGCTTATAGGGCATATAACTAACATAAAATGCCATTGGAGTTGATACCTTATACTTGTTATGACAGTGGGTCAATCTGTGCTTTGAGGTATGTATTTTTAGTTGCCTTCATTAATAGCTATAAGGTTATAACAATATATCTTTCGGATACAACAAAAAGTTGAAAAATTTCATACAACAATTGTAAAAGTTTCTTTTCAGAATTTTTAGATAAGCTTTGTACTGAGATATTAGGAAGAGAAGAGAAGTGAAGCAAAGTAGTTCATTTAACATCAGGATAGAAGTCATCATAAAAACATGTGATTTAGCGATCGAAAAAAATTCATTTACTATTTTACGGCTGAATATAGACCAACAACGATGCATATTTAATTTTTTTTAAAAAGAGAACTTACTGTACAAATAGAGACTAATTTGCAAACTGATGGCGACCTGTATATCAACTGTTATAATGACAACAATAATATCCACTGCTAAATTTTGGTAATTTTTTGTGCATAACTAATTAGTGACAAATATTATTAAATAATGTTAGCAACTAAACTATATCGAATGCTATTTTTAGTTAAATATGTTATTGACATCCAAGTACATCATTTATCTCCCTGAACTTGCGCAAAAAAATCTTATGGCCCCTTATACTTTAGAAAGACCTTATGGTCTTGTAAACTTATCTTTTAATAACAATTGCACATCTAACCAGAGTGATAAATAAGTTGTGTGCAGCACGGTGGGTGATGGGGAAAATTAGCATTCCAAGTGGCAAATAATTTTGTCATGTTGGATCTCATGCTGGAAAAAGAGAAAACCTTTTTTAATTTTTTTTTTCATTTATAGTTTCTTTTAATTTTTTTTTCATTTGTAGATATTTCTTATGTACCAAAAGAATCTCTTCATTGTTCAACTTCTACAAGCCCCACCATCACCTCCTCCACTTCTCCTATCTGTAGACAATCAAATTGTGCCCCTAATAGTTCGATGATGATAAACCTTTTTTAACATAAGTTTGGATCAGGATTTTCGATTGTTTCGGTTTTTGGACCAATGGTCCGTGGCTAAGATAATACACGTCTTTAACAATCTTTATTTTTTTGATTCATTGGGTGCTTCGATATGAAATTGGGCCCGGGAAGCTCTTCAAGGTTGCCCGATGCACTTTTCGGTACCCCGCCTTGTTTTGCGTACCACCCAGTCCAATTTTGTAAAAATGGGCCTGGCCCGATTTTGGGCCTCACCAATGGCATTTTGGCACATATGCCCTACACTAGGGTAACACATTTCCATTTGCCTATAAATAGGGCATTGGGAATTGTGTAAGGGGGAGGACTTTTTTTGAAATCTTAAGGAAGCTCTACTATTTTTAAAACTCAACCAAGAATCAAAGCAAAACTTGTGTTTCTACTTTGATCTAGGTTGTTATACACCCATGTTTGATAAAAAAAACTCTTAAGTATTAATTGAAAAGTCCATAAACACATTCAGTTAATCTCAAACTCAAATTTTTGGATCTAAAACTCAACTTTTAAGTTTCTTTCATCCATTCTTACACAAATCTTTGGAAAGCTTCAAAAAGGTAGTTTTTGAGAGCCATTAATCTCTTTCTTCCTCTTTTTCTCTTTTTATTTTTGTGATAAATCACCATTCTTGAGTTTGGTTATGAGGGAAACACAGGATAACCAAAAAGGGGTGTCTGTGCCGAAGTAGCGTTCTGAGGGTCGTAGTGGCGGAAGCCACTATGTGTGGCATGCGCCACAAGCAAGTGGCTCGCGCCACTTCTTTCCAGATACACTCCTGAGGCTTTATTTTCACCCTCTGACCTTCCTGATCAAAGGGCCTAGCGCCACTTCTCCTATGGTGCCAGACACTTCATTTCAGTGGCCTATATTGATAAATAACAAGTCGGAGATCCAATGGCAAAGCTCCCGACTTTATTGATTTGGAATGCATTTTTGTCCACAAAGGGATTGTGTAAACATCAATAAACAAGATTTCAAGTAGTGATGGATGTATTTGCTCATCATTCATGATGAACATTAAGATCTTGAACTCTAATCTTGTCTTAACCTTTAATTTTATTGCATTTAAGATTTTGTCTTTATTTTCATGCACTTTTTGCTTTCAGCCCTTTAAATTATTGCACTTTTATTCATTGCTTTATAGTTTTTGTACTAACCCATTAAATGTTAACCCATGAACTTAACATGCATCATATGTCATTTGTTGAGTGATTGAATGTATTTATGATTCTGTGCATGGGTTTTTATTTTTGTGAATATCATATATGTGTATGGTGTTTATGTTCTATGAATGATTTTTATTGATTTGGTTTATTTTATATTTGCCTAATGTAAGGGACCTTAATGGGTCCTATTTATTGCTTGAATGTAATAATTGGTTGGGAAATTCTAATGGGGTTTGGGTAGAATGTATTTTAGGAGATTGGTTGTAATCTTTTCTCCTTCCCCCTTTCTTGTGGTTGATTTACATATTAAGTTTATGTGAATGAGATTGTTTGCATGTTTGATAGTCCTTTGAAAAATTACATTAAAACCTTTTTTGCATCTCAATTTTAGTTAATTTTGTTATTAAATCATTATGAATTAATGGAAAACAAGGGGCCGATTTAATTGAGTGGTTCGGGTGCCTAACATCTTCCTGAAACCGTACCTAACTCCCTTACCCAGTCTTTTGTTGAAAATCGAGTTAGTTGATTCCAAAGAATCGACTGATTCGAGAATTTTCTCTAAATAGGGTGGAACATCCTAAAATAAAAACTCTTACCAAAGTAAGAGAACCTTCTTTCGAGGATCAAATTAATGGGTTAAATAAAGAAAACCAATTTGTTAAATAAAATCAACAAGCCCGTTCTCTATTTTCTTTTTAGTGGAAAAATAAGCATTCCTCACTACCACTGCTCCTTTTCTCATATGATCACTGCACTTTGAATGAATTATAATCTAGTTCGATCACTGCCATCACCTCTTTCGTGTTTCAATTGGTGATCATAGGGAGAGGAGCTTAAGTACGCCAATTAGCTTCACTTTCTTCTTTTTCTTATTAATACATCAATTTTTTCTCAATTCTAAGCGACATAAGATTGTCTGCCACACCCATTAAAAAATTTTACTTTTTGAAGGATTTTATATGATTTTAGTTTCTAGGTATTGCAATGGGTTTCAATTTTAGAAGTTCTACTTAATTATTTTAGAAATTTTCTTATTGTTACATTTTGAATTTATGGAATTGAGGCAATTTTGGCTTCTATGTGTTGCATCAACTAAAATTTTTTGTTCATTTCATCTTTATTTTGTGATATACTGGTTTATCTTCTAGGTTTGAGTAAATTCTGACATATCGGTTTGCTATTTTCTAGATCTGCAAATTCTTGTTTTTTATTTTTATTTCTGTTATATATAGCTTTCTTCCATGTGTTAATTCAATATTTCTGATTTTTAGTTTTCTTCTTAGTGATAGTTCTAACTCTCACGCTATTTTTTCTCTTCTTCTTGCCCCTTTCTATCTTTCTTCTTAATCATTATTCTTCTATCGTCAATAATCGTCGAAGGTCTAAAATAACTTATTTGGTAACTTTAATTTTTTTAATTTTTTAATTTTTATTTTATGTGAAGTTTGTGAATTTGAGAGAAAAGAAGGGTTTGAGAAAAAGAACAGTTCTTATTAATTGGTTAACTTAATGTTTATCTTTACTTTACAAGTATATATGCTAATCTGTACAAAGAGGAAAACACTCTAAACTAACACAGATTACAACTCATCAAACCGTGTATGCTAACAAAGAAACACAAGCTAATTGGTTTAGTTAGATAATTTTCCCACTAACTTTCTACTGTTGCTATAGACTTAAATTATATGTTGCAACCTTAGATGGGTTATCATGCCCCAATACCCCCAATAAGCTGGCATGTAAATGTTAATCATGCTAAGCTTGGATAAAAAATTATGAAATGTAGCGATAGGAAGAGGTTTAGTACAAATATATGCAAGTTGAGCAGCTGAGGCCAAAGGAAAATTTTGACTAAACCAAGTTGAACCTTCTTTCTATTTAAGTGACAATCAATTTCAATATGCTTAGTCGTTTCATGAGAGATAGGATTAGTAGCTGTAACGAATTGGAATTTCTGAATTATGAACACTAGCTTATCAGACTGAGATTGGTACCAAACTAGGGTTTTGGTACGATTTCAAATCCGGATAAGTTATTTTTCATAATTAGTGAGTTATGCTTGTGATTCATGCATTGCATATAAAATTTTGATTTATAGAACTTAGATTTATGATTTTAGAGTGCACTTGAATCCTAGCTTGTGAATTTGATGAATTAAGCTCAATTTCCACTAATTAGAACTTGAATTATGTATAAAAGGATGTTAATTGGAATTTTTGATTATTTTTGCTATTTATTGATTAATTATTTCAAAATTTCTATTTCTTGCTAATTATCTTATTTTTGGCCAAATTATTTACCATTTAAAATTGATTTAAGTAATTATTGGCTTATTTACTTGAGTGTGCACTAAACTGAGAAAGAAATAAAAAAAAAAATATAATCCTAAAATTATAAAGGGGCTGAAGCCTCTTCTCTAAGTATGTGCACCCCCTCTTAATAACAGAAACTTATAGAGAAAGGTTTTCATCTTTTCATCATTCTCTCACTTTTCTCAAACAAAATATAGAAAACAAATTGTTAGATAATGATTTTAGAAATCAATTAACAACGATTATAACATTAAATTAATGGTGTTGAGAAAATATTAAGAACAGACTACGAAATCAAGCAAATGTCTGTAATTGGATTTTGTTATTCATTTTCGAAATTAATGTTGGCATTCATGTTTATTGATCATATATATATTAGTTGCATCATTGTGATTGTTTATTTGTTATTTGAATTAGAAAAGGGTTAACCTTTGAAAGTCGATAAAGGCAAGCGAATGGCCTGATTATTGCAATTGAGCACTTCATTGCACAATTAGAGGTTAGTGTTCATCACCTGTATTCTTAATTTTGAATTTGCGCAATTAGAGGTTAGTGTTCATGAGGGTATTTTGGGGATTTTTATTATTATTAAAATTGAGCGAAATTGATGTGATAATTATGCAAGTAGATATTAGTTGATGACGTATTTTAAAGGAATTGAAAATTGAACTATGCTAGCCTATTTAACTAAGGTTGGCCAAATGGTCCAGGCCTTATGATGATAGAATTTTGTTTATTGTTTGTCAGTTACTTATTAGTTGATGGTTAGATGAATTAGTAATATTGATCTATGATGTAATTGGTCCATTACTTTTAATGTCTAAGGGAGGCCAAACCATGATAAGGATGTTGATAATTTTGTGTATTTGATTATGCATGATTTGATCATATGAAGGTGTAACTATAAGAGTATGTATTAATGTAATATGGTTAGATTGAAAGAATGAGCCCAATATGCCTATTTGCATTTATTGGCTAAACTTAGTGTGAGTGTGTGTGGTGTTGTGTAAATGATGTTAGTTAGTAATGTATATGAGGAATGATGTTAGTTGTAAATCTTAGTATGTATGATTAAAGCTTGTATGTGAATATTGGTAGTTGAGGTACTTTACATAACCTAAGTTAGGGATTTTGGTTGAGTAGACTAGTTAATGTATAAAGAGTATTTGTATGAGGTAATTGAAGTATGATAATAATAATTGTATGACTAGATGAATGGAAGAAAATCCTTAGCCTACACAGGCCAAAGAGGTCGAACCTATGCAAGTATAGGATGATGTGATTTTGTTAACTTGGTTTGATTATGGTACATGAATAATCTTGGTATGATGCCTAATTGACCTAATATGAGCAAATTTCATGAAAAGAATTCAATTAGGATTTTAAGATGTGAATTGAACTTAAATTAGTGTTTTTGATCAATTAAGCCTAGGTATGTAAATTAAATACATATTAGTGCAATCAGATGCATGTATGATGTGATGATATGCTTTAATGATTAAAAGTAGCTCCTAACCTTATGAACAAGGACTGGTCCGACCATGTACTTTAGTGGTTTGTGTTTTATCTTGTGTTAAGAGATAAATCTTATTATGTAATGATGTATGTGATCTAAATGGTTGATTGAGTCTAGTAATGCTAAATGAATTAGGGTTTTATGACTTGATAATAATCTTCTTAGGGTTTTTGTTAATTATACATGATTAACTTAAATTGATCTGTTAGTCCTTCAATTAGAAATATATAAGGCGATAATGCATGATTAATTGATTAAAAGAGGAATTTATATACATTGCTTCAAGAGAGGCCGAAGGATGTATGTTTGTGGTCTTGATGTATAATTGATTATTCTTTCCCTTTTACGTTTATAATGTGTATGAGGGTTAATAATACATGAATGAGAAGTATTGCTTGAATATAGTTTAAATTGAAACTTGGTTATCTATTGACAAGCATATTATTTGCTATGAGTATGTGTATACCTATGTGACTAAGATTCACGTGGATTTGTGAGTTCCTATGAGTCTTAATTAGGTGATGTTGACATGGGGTAAGAACATGATTATCGTGAAACTGTGAGTATCCATATATGTTATAAGATGGATTTGGAACTAAGATAAGTCTAACTGATAATGAATATCTAGGCTCTTATTATGTACTTGGTTCAATGGTTGATAGAATGTGGTTATAATTTTTTGAAAACAAAGAGCATGCTGCTGATATTGAAACTGGATTGAGTTATATCATATGCCAGACACATGGGTGTTCACTGATTGAGCAGAAGCGCTCCACTGATACTTGAGGCTTTTAAGCCTACTGTTACTGATGGCTATCTAGCCAATATGAATCTGACTCTAATTCAGATACTGTTATTATTACTTATTCTGCTTTTGTTTTAGCTAAGTTCCTTATAAGGCTGGTGACCATGATGTCAGCACCTGGTTTTAGGAAATTCTACCACGGTTCTAACAGCATGAGAATCAGCTCATTCGGACATTGTTTGGACCTTGAATGGATTCCTAGAAGCCGGAAATCCCAAAATCAAAGCAAAAGGGTAAGGCACTAATTTGCCCCAATTAGTGTCGACTCGCCTGTCACTAGCATTGATCACCCTCCATTTGGTACTGATTAGGCCCTACTGAGCACCCTCCATTGGCACTGATTCTGACATGGTCGGTACTGGTATTGAGCAGCTCAGCACCGACCATGGCGTGCCAAGCAACCCCTTTGGCCTATAAAAGCACTTTCCCCCTCCTCATTTGGCACCTCTTGTTGCTTGATTCACCGCTTCTTAAGCTTCAACGACTCTATTTCTCCCTCTGTGCACGATTTTAAGGCCTTATAGTCTGACTTTGCTCTTCTTCCTTAGTTGAGCCAAAGCCCGACTTGGATCTCAAAAGTCGATCATTTTGACTTTCACCCACACTTTGGTCTTTCTTAGACTAAAGCTACTATTTAGTTAATTCATTATTAATTAATTAAGGATTAATTAATAATTCGTTAATTAACAATATTATAAAGACAATATTAGAGTCTTCATGCCCATCCTTGGCTTATTTGGAGAAAAACTCAACCTCCTTGGTTGATTACCACTGTGGAGCTCTGATTTGACAGTGTAACACACCCTAGGGTACACACCTAAACTTAACTTTGTCAATTAAGCCCGGTCTATTCGACACTCAATACAAAACCAGTTTTCGAACCTAAGCTCGCTCCGTTCGACACCCTGTAAGCCCACTGTAAGAGTGGCACCCTCAAACCCTACCATCCTAATCGATGGTAAAACTTCGTGCATCCTAATCCTCATACAAACAAGGTACGAAGGCATATCTAGAATTTCAGCCTAGGTAGTGGGCCCCCGGCCAAATAGATCGGTTGGGATCTAGGAGAATGTGTCACACGACCTAGAACCCTTGATAAATGAGGCTAGAGTCGGGCTTCCCTTTGAATTACACATTTTTCAATTATTTATACTTTTTTATGTTTTGTCTATAATTGCCATGCATTATAGTATGTTCATGCATCAATATCACTATCATCCACGCAAAACAATATTAAGATTTCTTTATTAAAACTCAAACTATTAATTCATACGAAAGAAGCTGAAAATCTAGTCCCTGAACCTAATGATTCGAGGCTAGTGCTTTTATCCTAAAAGGTAAACTAAAATGGAGTCAATCACGAGGTTTTTACCTTATATTTTCCCCAAAAAATAAAAACAAATTAATGTGGCGACTCTAAACACACCACATACCGTCAAAGCGCTCCAAAGAGCCAACCCAACACTTATAAGAGCTAAACCGAGCCATAATCCAATAAAAAAGGAACCATAGGGATTCCTACCAGTTCTGTGATGAATAGACCAAGGGGCCCGTCTGGTAAGACTCCAACCTTTAGATCTTTCCCATAGTGCTCGGAAGGGGCCTTACAGCTGGCGACTCAACTGGTGGCTTAAAAATTTTTAAACTAAAAATGTAGAGGACTATCGAGTAGGCTTAAAATCTCCGATTTGGGTTTAATCAAGAAATCCCCTTTACATACATTTAGATGCAGCATTTAGTGTCCTTTCCCGTCATTAGAACTAAGCAAACCGAGTTGTTATTATCACCTAGGGGCAATCTTTCTTAGAGCTGCCTCAGGTCGAGAAAGTTGCTCACCCAATCCTGCATACCTCTGATCCTTTCGGTAGGGAAAAGGGTTTGGCATACCAATGTGAATACTCAAATTTTGAGGCTCAAAAAGCCAGTTTTCCCGGATTGCAAACAGTCCGGCCGGACCAGAGGCCATTTTGGAAATTTACCGGAAGTATGCCAATATGGTACTTAAAACGTTCGGGACATCACGAGGATCACGGAACTGGTCCCGGAATATTTTTTGGAGGTCCGGAACTCCCGGAAAAGCCTCCGGAACGTAAAACTAGAAAGTCCGCCGGCCGCCCTCCACAGCGGCAACGGCGGCGGCAGCCGCCGGCGACAGTGGCTGCAGCCGCCCTTCACGGCGGCAGCTACCGCCCTCACCGGCGGCAATGGCGGCGGCTGCCGCCCTCCCCGGCGGGAGCTGCCGCCCTCCAGCCCGATTTTTGCCTATAAATAGGCCCCGAGTCGTCAGTTTTTACTCACTCAGTCTATGTTGACGGACGCTCCTTCTCCCTTACGCTCCTTCTCCCTTAAGCTCCTTGCGATTCTTTACTGCTTTTCTGCATTTAGCATAGGCTTTTATTATTTTATTGTTGTGATACTTGGTCACTTAAATTAAATAAAATTAATCAATATTCCCCAAACGAGGAGCTTAACTTGGAATTTTCAAGCTGAAGCTAAGAAGCGGCCATCGATTAAATCAGGTACATAAACGAAACTCTGCCTATTTAATTTTAGCACTTCATGCATGCTTCTCTTCTACTCCTAATTCTACAACTGCATAAATGCATTCATGTCATCATTAGGCAAATAAACTGCCTCAATTAAATGATTTTAGGCTAAATGCCCGGTTAATTAATAATCGTGGTATTAAAGCCTAAATCCGACAATATTGGCTAAAGCCTAGTTAATCAATGACTATGGTATGATCGCCTTTATTTCGAACAGTTCGGCTTAAGTCCAATTAATCAATAATTGTGGCTAAAAGGCCTTAATCAAACACGTTTTCTTGGCAATAAATTGCCTACATTGCAATTCAATTTATCTCTTTTGGCAAACAAATTGCCTATAAGTAGATTAATCATTTTTAGCGACAAATCGCTTAAAACAAAGTCTTGGCGAAATGCCTTTAATTAATCAATATTTTGGCTAAAAGCCTTAAACCAACCAATTTTGGCGACAATCGCCCAATCAAACACTTTTGGCAAACTAATTGCCTAAATGAATCATTTTGGCTAAAAGCCTTTAAATAATCAATTTTGGCGACAATCGCCTAAATCACATCAACTTTTGGCAACAAATTGCCTAAATCAATCTTTTTGGCTAAAAGCCTTAAATCAACATTTTTGGCAACAAATGCCTAAAACATCAAATCAATCAAACTTTGGCAAAATGCCTAAACAAAATGCACAAAGCATACACACACTCATGCATTAAGCATACCCATTCAAAGCCCTTTTAAAAAGGCCTATCGAACTACGTTGACTTTGATCTTCCATTCAAACGGAAGTACGTAGGCACGTTCGGGATTTAACCCTGGGCGGGAAGTCGAAATCACATAAACATTTTCATTGGTCCAATTACATCATCTTCCTTGCAAAGCATTCATTCATAGGTTAGTTCATCAGCATGACATGGTCTCGGGATCCACCTCGGGTTCGAAGATCGTGCCTTAAACATTAGGGTAATTAGCCTAGACTTAGGTTAATTAAAATTGGAGTCACTTAGGGTTTTTTTCTAGTTTACCCTAAAATAATTAAACAAGGTGGCGACTCATACATTCACATGCATTTCTGCCCTTAGTCACATGCATTCATAATGCTGTGTTTTCGGGCGAGGGGTTCACAACCAATCATTCCATTTGATACGAAATAGTCAAATGGCGAGGTATATTCCAACTCTAGTGGTTGAGACCGTTAAACCAATCCACCAAAAGCATATAATGAACCTAGAACCAATCCCTAGGATTATATGCACCCAAAATGATGAAACTATTTTTGGCATGACATCGTGCATTCCAAGCATCACATGTCATGGACTAAGAAATCCCTAAACACCAACCAATGGTCAACCTAACACCAAAGCAATGGTTAAACCTAAACACAAACCAGTTGTCAAACCTAAACACCAAAAAATGGTCAAACCTTGTTGACGCGTGTCTTTTAATCCAAGGATTTAAATTAAATCGATTTTAAGTTTCTGGTTGGGTCAGAGTTGCGTCACGCAGCTAAGCAGGCGCGTGACGGCACTGTCAGCTGCGTCACGTAGCTCATATTTGTATAACGTCACCAAAAATGACGACATAATGGTTTTTTATGTTGTCTGAACGACACGTGGATGTGGTCCAGAAAGGAAGCTGCATCACGCATCTACCAGATCCGTTACCTAGCCGTAAGCTGCGTGACGTAGCTACCCTTTGCTGCCCTACATCTATAAATTGATCTTTTTCTCTCATTTGAAGGGGCTTTTGGAAAAACTCACTTTCGACTATATTTTTCTCCAGACACTCTTCTGAGTTCATTTGAAGAAAAATTGCCATTAGATATCAATTTAGGTAAAAACAAAATCATAAAAAAAAAATCAAGAGAGAAAAGAATAAGTGTTTGAATCCTTGGTGATTAAGCTTTTGGAAGGCCTTAACTATCATTTGTTAAGGCATTTAAGCCACTTATAATCCTCAATTTGAGGATTAGGTAACTCCTTTACCCTTCTTTGTATTTTTATTTACTTTTGTGGTTTTAGTAGTTTAAGCTTCTTTAAACTGTATTATGTTCATCTTTGGTCATTTTAGGTTTTCTTAAAGCATATTTAGATAAAAAAAATGATCTAAACAAATCATTTGAAAAATAAGCTTGGGCTAGAGCAGTTGCGTCACGCAACCAACAGATCCGTAACGGATCTGGAAGATGCATGACGGATCTGTTCATATCCAAAATTTTATTTCTATACCAGAGCAGTTGCGTCACGCAACCAACGGATTCGTGATGGATCTGGAAGATGCGTGACGGATTTGTTCATATCCAAAATTTTCTCTATACTCAGTGTTCTATTTTCCAGCTTGTGGATTTAAAATAAGTTTCTAATGGATCTGAAATTTTAAGGACAGTTCCGTCACGGAACTATTAGATCCGTCACGGAACTTGAAGATCCGTGACGCAGCTGTTCTAAGATTCCAGAAATAATTTTTTTTAAAAAAAATAATAAATTTTGCACAAAATAAAGTTTAATTTCTCCAATAAATCCGAAGATGTCCAATTATGAACAGATTGCAATTTAATTAAGTTTAGAGTACTAAAATGTAATTTTGCATATTTACTTGTATTAATTTTACAATTTTAGGTTGAATGAAAAATGAAATTAAATTTATGGGTTTGTTAGTAATTTGTATGTTTAGGATTAAATTAAAAAATAAAATGTGATTTAGGTGCTAAATAATAATTATGCATGATTTTGGTTTTTGGTTTTTGGGTTTAATTTTGAATCGGGTAAGATGTATTTTTGGTTCGGTTTGTTGCCCGCCTTGAACCATAAGGCAAGAGTGGGTCTTTTATTTATTCGATTTAATCGCTTTGGTTTGAATGATTATAAATGTGATAATTGGATTTGATTGGGGCGATTAAGTAATTTTCCATATAAGAATTCGGTTCGATTCATTTGGGTTGGGTTTAAAGTAAATAAATAATTTGGCTTTTCTAATTAAAATAAATTAGAAATCATAGGTTAAAAGAGGCCGGTTTTTCCCGGCGTCAGCTTACAACGGGCCGGCGTACTCAATTCCATTACCCAGAATTGCATTGGTGCGTCTGACCAGTCTTTTTAATAATTTGGCCTTAAGTAAAATTGGGTTTAAAATGGAGTCACTTTTTTTAAAATAAAATTAAAAACGGTTCCATTGCCGAAATAATGGGAGGCGACTCAAAAACTATTTATAAGACCGATTTATCGGCATCGTATCTAATAAAATATTTTATCACCACTTTTCATAATAAGATTACTTTCCACATCAAAATAAAATAAACAACATAAAAAATAAATAAATAAAAAGGATGTTTTCGAGCCACCTGGGGAAGATGGTACGAAAACAGATTGGCGACTCTGCTGGGGATATGCACCCGCTAATCCCCAGTTATTGTTAATAATTAGTCGGTTGTAATTAGGAATTAACTCTAAAAAACCTACGTTTTCTAAAATTGGAAATAAAATTAGTTAGAAAGCCGTCGGAAAATTCTTTAATCGTCCTTGTTTGTTTATTTGCTTTCCTTTATTTTTCTAAGTTCTTGCATCCATACTGCATTCCTTTCTTCTCACCACTTTCTACCCGAAATTATCCCTCGGTATTGTTGTTAACTTCGGAGGTGGATCCAGCCTAAACCTTGCATTTTAGGTTCATCCACCCGAGAATTAGCAATTTTACCAACCGCAAGCCTAGTACCTTAAAAGGTGCGTCAAAAGGAGTAGGCCCACATGAAAGCCCGAATCCTGTTTGCGGAACCCAGACCTTGTAAGCCAAATGTGTAACATCCCTTCCCGGTCCACCCATTAACCCAAATGAACCAAGCCGAGACGCTACAATCAGGTTGAACTTATGTCCTGTCATGCTGATATCATCCTGTATGCTAAATATGAATACAAAACACTCCCAATTAAACTCCAAACTTCCAACATCTCCTTCATCACTAAATTATGAAATTCAAGAAATTCTACTTACTTGGATAGAAGAGAGATTGAATTTAATGCTTGAATCCCATCAAAATTGATGGAGAAAGGAAGGTGAAGTAAGATAAAGGAAGTAGATGAAGGAGATGAAGATGATGAAGGAGATGAAGAAGATAAAGATGAAAAATGGGAAAGTGAAATGGAAGTCTCGAGTAGGCTCCAAAATACCATTGATTGTGTGTATAAAATTACCAAATGGTACCTCAATTGTCAATAGGTTACAACTTAATACCTAAGCTTGATATTTTAGTGTAAGTAAGTCCTAATCCTTATACTTTGATCTTTTTGCCTCATTCAAGTAAGTCCACTTCTTTTCATTATTTCAGTTACATCCCATTCTACCCCACTCTGGACTCTAATGGCTCGAATCGAGTTTTGAGTCAGCTCGACTCGACTCTATGCAATGACTCGATTTAGTAGGATCACAACTTACTATTTCAAACACAGAAAAATGGGGCGTTACACAATGGACCAAAGCCCATGCATGTAGTTGAAAGCCTAGTCACTTCCCCATAAGGAAAACCTGAGTCTGTTTGTTGTTGTTCTGTCGCATTCATTCCAAGAGTTTATATCGCCAATCTCAAAACCCCCTGCTGGTTCTCGAGATTAGACCAAATCCTAGGAAACAGATGTCGGAATTTTTACCAACAGAATTCGTGTGCGGGAGAGATAAGGTTGGAAGGCATGCATTTCCCAACTCCCGTTCCCTGCGTATTATAAACTGTTCATATGCTATGACATTCATGCATCACGTGATATTTTCGTTTCAGCCATGCATTAATAAGAGCTAATTTTCGGTATGGACATTTGATCTTGATTTTGAGAGTGGACCTCTAATTCGTTTTGAATAACATAATGCAATCGTTTATAGTGAATTGATACCCAAAAGAAAAGGGAGTTATAAGGGGGTTGCGATTCCTTTGAATTTTCACATTTCCCACGTTATTTGAAAGTAAGTGTGAGATTGCAAAAATTTGTAATTAATCAAAATAAGATCCTGCTTGGGACCATCTGTTCCAAGGCAAAAAGTAAGGACACAAAAATAAAAATAATAATAAGAAATATCCTGCTTGGAAATTCTTTATTCCAAGGCAAAAATTAGGGACTCGAGAGAAAATAGCCGACTGTAAAATCCAAAAGGAACAGTCGACGACAAATAATGCCAGAAATATTTAAGTACAAAGTAAATTATTGCTATGTTATTCATGCCGAATTTTAGGTCCAGTCGTCAAAAACAAGATCTTATTTCCATACTGGTTATTAGCACATTAGATTTGCATTTCTTATCCTATGTGCCTATATTCTTCATGCATACATGTAGAACGCCCTTTAACTCAGGTCCTTTTATCTATCAGCCAAAATTAATCCGTCCCGGGAAATCACTTCGGGAGTTTGGCACCGACATCCTGGTCAACGTCTGGTCAGAGAGTCCCCAATCCCCGAGCGTGCTCCGGTTAGTTCTGTGGTTAGTTCAAGTTTGTCTGGTTCGGTTTCTGGTTCAGATCTAGTTGTAGTTGACATGGCGACAGTGGTGTGAATTAGATCGGTTTTTCTCCGGCCCAGTTAAAGGCTATATCTGATATAATAGCCACTGCTTTTGTGTGAACCCCTCCCCCGAATATCATCAAGCATACAAATGCATATGACTAAGGGCAGAAATGCACGTGAATGTATGAGTCGCCACCTTGTTTAATTATTTCAGGGAAAACTAGGAAAAACCCTAAGTTGACTCCAATTTTAATTAACCTACTTACTAGATTAATTATCCCAATGTTTAAGGCATGGTTTGCGAACCCGAGGTGGATCTCGAGACCATGTCATGTTGATGAACTAACCGATGAATGAATGCTTTGCAGGGTGAATGATGTAATTGGACCAATTGAAATGTTTAAGTGATTTTGACTTGCCGCTCTGGGTTAAATCCCAAACGTGCCTGCGTACTTCCGTTTGAATGGAAGATCAAAGTCAACGTAGTTCGATAGGCCTTTTTTAAAGGGCTTTGAATGGGTATGCTTAATGCATGAGTGTGTGTATGCTTTGTGCATTTTTGTTTAGGCATTTTGCCAAAGAATTGATTGATTTGATTTAGGCATTTTGTTGCCAAAAAATGTTGATTTAAGGCTTTTAGCCAAAAAGATTGATTTAGGCAATTTATTGCCAAAAATTGATGTGATTTAGGCGATTGTCGCCAAAATTGATTATTTGAAGGCTTTTAGCCAAAATGAGTTGATTTAGGCAATTTGTTTGCCAAAAGGTGTTGATTGGGCGATTGTCGCCAAAATTGATTGATTTAAGGCAATTTATTTGCCAAAAGTGATTATTTGAAGGCTTGAAGCCAAAATTTTGATTCAAGAGATTTGTCGCTAAAAATGGTTAATCTTACTCATAGGCAATTTGTTTGCCAAAAGTGATCACCTGAATTGCAATGTAGGCAATTTATTGCCAAAAAAAATGTGTTTTATTAAGGCTATTTAGCCACAATTATTGATTAATTGGACTTAAGCCGGACTGTTCGAAATAAAGGCGATTATACCATAGTCATTGATTGACCAGATATTTTAAGCCAATATTGTCGAATTTAGGCTTTTAATACCACGATTATTAATTAACCGGGCGTTTAAGCTTAAACAATGTTTAATTGAGGCAGTTTATTTGCCAAAGTTGATGTCATGAATGCAGTTGTAGAATTAGGAGTAGAAGAGAAATATGCATGAAATGCTGAAATTAAATAGACAGGGTTTAGTTATGTACATGATTTATTCGACGGCGGCTTCTTAGTTTCAGCTTGAAAACTCCAAGTTAAACTCCTCGTTTGGGGAATATTGATTAATTTACTTTAATTTAAGTGACCAAGTATCACAACAATAAAATAATAAAAGCCTATGCTAAATGCAGAAAAGCAGTAAAGAATTGCAAGGAGCGTAGGGGAGAAGGAGCGTCCGTCAACACAGACTGAGTGAGTAAAAACGGAGTGCCGGGGACAATATTTATAGGCAAAATTCGGACTGCAGGGCGGCTGCTGCCGCCTAGGCCGGATGCCGGAGCCGCGCCGCCGGGGCCGGCGGCCGGCGCCGCTGTGGTCGGAGGTAAGCAAAATTCGGAGAAGAGGGCAGCCGCTGCCGCCGTGGCCGGCGGCCGCCGCCGTGGCCGGCGGCCGCCGCCGTGGCTGGCGGGTTTGCTAATTTTTCGTTTCGGAGGCTTTTCCAGGAGTTCCGGACCTCCAAAAATATTCCGGGACCAGTTCTACGATCCTCATAATTTTTCGGACGTTTCAAGTACCATATTGGCATACTTCCGGTGAACTTTCTGAATGGCCTCCGGTCCAGCCGGACTGTTTGCAGTCCAGAAAAATTGGCTCTTTGAGCCTCAAATTTGGGTATTCACAGTTGCCCCCCACCGGCAACCATAAAAAAGATTTATGGGAGTCGGTGGTTGTCTGAAACACAAATTTTGAAGGCGAAAATCGGATGCGTCCAGAAGACCCACCTTTTGGCTATTTGCTTATAAATAGCTTGAAATTCTCACTCTTCATTCATTCTAAACTCTCCAAATCAAAGAGTTCTCTCAAATTCTCTCAACTTCCTCATCATGACTTCTCCGAGCCACAGCAGCGCTGAGGATTTTCTGGAGTCTCTGGTGATTTCCCTCGAGGAGGTCAATGTCACGGCGGACGCTGACACTCACGCCTCCGTAACTGGCATCTATGCCCAGGTAAGCTCCCTTTCACTTTTGTTTGTTTTAATTATTTCTTGGGCCTTAGAGGCCAAAATGTAGATCTTTGGGCCTCTGTGGCCAAACTGTGGATTTTTGGGCCTTATGGGCCAAAACGTGAATTTTTGGGCCTCTGTGGCCAACTGTGAATTTTTGGACCTTAGGGGCCAAAATGTGAATTTTTTTTCTGCACTTACTATTTTATTAGTATGCATGCTAGGGTAGAACTAAGACATTATCCTTAGTAAGGAACCGAGGAATAACTCTTAGATTGCTTTACCTTTTAGGACCCCCGTATTAAATTGGATGTGGGTGAGAGTTCTGTGGCCGAAATTTCGATCAAGATATTCGATCACCATAACCCAGTTGGAGCGATTATCAGTCCGTCTTATCTGGGCTACCTGAGGCATTTTGACGTGGGTCGGAGCAGCCACAAGGAGTTACTGGGCGCCTTGGCCGAGAGATGGTGGGACACCACCAATACTTTCCACTTTTCTTGGGGCGAGTTGACAATGACCCCTGCGGACTTTTCTGTGATCTCCGGGATCCCTTTTGGCATTCGGCCGATCGAGTTATATGATGACTGGAGGACAGAGATCTCCCTTGACCGGATGGTGGAGCTGATCGGGATAGACCTGCCTCGGATTGTCGGGCCAGGCTTTGCTACTCCCGCTTTGAGCGTTTCCAGACGCTGGTTATCCCTCCAGGCCCCTGACATTTATGCTAGATACAGGCGGGGAGAGCTGACGGCTACTCAGGTGGCCAGATTCACTTTGTTGCTGTTGTTTGCTTCGACCTTCTGGTCCAACAGGAAAGAGAAGTTTAATCCTTCTATCTTGAGGAGTTTGGAAAATCTGGCCCATTTGGAGGAGTACGACTGGGCCGGTGCTATTCTGAGCCGCATGTACGACGACATGTGTGATCTGAGTCGAGGCCACTATAAACTCAGCGGGACCTACTACTTCTGGGAGGTAATGTAAAGAACATTCTTCCTTTCCGTGTTTTTCTATTTGTCTTGATTTTTCTTTCTTACTGATTCTTGTTTCTGTTTTGCAGACTTGGGCATTTGAGTACTTTCCTTACACTCGCCCAGAGCTGATTCATGCTGATCTTGGATTAGGGCTGGTGCCTTCGGCATGGAGATGGTACCGATCAAACCTTCATACCGTTCGGAGCAAGAAATCGCTGAGGGACCTGAGAGCCTTTTTTGATACTTGCACTCTGGAGCAGGTATATGCTTAGTGATTCTTGAATATGTTAAATAAAAAGGATTTATTGACATATTTGCATCTTTCATAGGTTGAGGTGGGGTCGATGACTGCCCGTCTATAGAGTTGGATTAAGGCGACCTCCACTTCCAGCGGTCGGATGCCTTGTCTCGGTGGAGGGTTGTCCTGTCACACCCCGTCTTGCGGCGATATTACTTGGGCGAGAGAGTAGACTTTCAGATAAGAGGCTGCCGTTCTGTCCCTTATTTCCCTCCCGAGGACATGCAACCGGGCAAGCAGATGACGCTCACCGCTGCTCATACTGAGGGTATTCCACACGTGGAGTTCATCCTGGAGGGAGATTATGATGAGTTCTGCAGAATCGCTCTGATGCAGCCCATTGGATCTTGGCTTGATAGTTTTCAGAGATCGGCACCTTCCCAGCCGCTTGGCACCCATTCTTCTCGGGCTTCGGGTCCCTCGACTAGGACTCCAAGGAGGAGGCCTATGACCGATCCCACTTCTTCCACTCCGGTTGAGGGTCCGTCTCGGGCCGGGCCTAGCCGCTCAACAGGTCCTTCCAGGGCTCCTCGGGCTATTTCGGAGGCTATCGGGCCGCTTCACCCAGGCCTGGCCAATCTACGTCTTCCATACAGCATTCCCTACTATCCTCCTGACGGCACTCTAGCTTTTCGGGAGGTCTCCCTGGAGAGTGTGGATCGCCTGGCTGTTCCTCCCGAGGACATTACTAAGGTAAAGACTGACAAATCTCTCACAAAAAGGATTCATAAGAGACTTGATATTGACTTGTATTTTTCTTTGTATGATTTTCAGGTTCCTATCGAATTGGTCAGTCAGATGATGGAGCTGATTCTCGGGATGCAGCAAGAACTAACTTCGTCCTGGACTCATAGGGCCTTTGATGATCAGAGGAGGAGGAGGCCCCGTCGTTGATAGTTGCTAGATTTTCCCTGTTTTTCTTTCTTTACTGTATTTCTGTACTGAACTTTGACTG
Source organism: Jatropha curcas (assembly GCF_041381405.1). Classification (NCBI taxonomy): domain Eukaryota; kingdom Viridiplantae; phylum Streptophyta; class Magnoliopsida; order Malpighiales; family Euphorbiaceae; genus Jatropha; species Jatropha curcas. The sequence continues at coordinate 6,776,444 of NC_143157.1, read as the reverse complement.
TACCTGCACTTGGTTAGTACTGAAAATTTATATGTATGCATGATTATCAAATTTGAAAGAAATAGGATTTCATTTCAGCCCATGAAATAGAATTTTATAGTACTGGAAAAATATTTTATTTTTTTATAGTACTGGAAATAAAATATTATTATTATTTTTTTTTATAGTACTGGAAATAAATTTTTTTTTTTTAGATTTCATTTATTCTTTCTCGAAATTTGTGCCAGAAAAGCAGTTTTCAGCCATCTCTTCTCTTTTCTCTCTTTTCTTCCTTCTTTTCTTTTCAAAAAACATGAATCCTTTTTACAACCATAGCATGCACAGCTGGACTAGGAGTCTCTCCAAAGTCGAAAAGATCAACTTGGGGAGGTACGGTCTTTCTCCTATCATAACTCTTAGGGGGGTAGTAGTTGACTGGGATTTTTTACAGGCCCGCATCAGACTTTGGGACCCGGAGGCCCACGTTTTCCGGTTCGGGGCCATGATGGAGGAGATGTGCCCTCTTTTTGAGGAATTCTGTGCTATTATAGGGTGCGACCCCAATGCCCCTTTAGTAAAGCATGAGGTCAAAATTGGGTATGTTCGGTCGTTTGAAAACCTGTTTCAGTTTAGCCGATCACAAGCTAGGGCTATGATTGTTGATGACCAGAAAGCAATTCTACTGCCCCTGATTGACGAATTTTCAGAGATTCGCTCAGACGACCCAGACTGGATGAGGCTGAGAATGCGGGCCTTGGTTTTCTGCTTATTGGCTGGTTTCTTGTTCAACCAGGACCCAGGCTTTGGGGATTTGCGCCTTTGCCCCATGGTTCGGCAAATGGAGGATATGGGTTGCATTGGCAGCATTGTGCTGGCAGAGACTATCAGGAGCCTTAATAGAGCTGCTTTAGGCTTCGATGACTGGACGGTCTCTCCGATTATTCTCCAAGTATTTCTCCTTTTCCTCTTCCTTTTTTTCTTCTTTCTTTTGGTTCGTTCCTTTGTAATAGAAAGGGTCCATTACTCAGGTTTGGTTAAAGGACCACCTCCAAGTGGTTGCTGCTCCTACTCTCTTGCCCTATAGCCCCACTCAGTATCATATACGGAGGATCTTGATCACACATCCATCTACTGACACATGGACCTCATGGCTGATTGAGTTGGGTCCAAATGAGGTATTGTGGTTCGTTTCCTGGTATGATGTCACGCGCTTTATCCAGGCTAGCTTCCGCCATACTCGTGTTTACCTTTTAGGCCTTACACACTGTACTTGGTACTGCGCTTCGCGCGTTTTGAGGCAGATGGGGATAGACCAGACTGTTCCGATTATGGATGACATTTCAGCTGATTCAGCCATTACTCCGGGTGTTACCCGAGCCGTCCTTAGGGCCTGGGTTAGAGATCATCACATGGTTAGGCCTTTACCTAATCTTGCCAGTGTTTAGACTTCTCCTGAGTATCGGACCTGGTTCATTGCCGTTGTCTGGCCAATTGAGAGGCCAAGGAGGACCGCACTGCTGAGTGTACTCGAAGGTTGGACTCAGGCTGACGCTGATGATGAGTTTGGGACTGATGAGGAGATTGTGTTGGCTCCCCGGACAGGCGAGGTTGGAGAGAGTTTAGCAGCTAGGGATGACTCGGAGGATGTTGCCCCACGGAGGCGACGGGACACCTAGACTCTTATAGGCTTTTGGACTTTTGTTGTCTTTCCCTTATTTTGACTTTTTATTTGGGACTTGGACTTTGGATTTTGGATGTATGTTTTGTTTTTATTTTTTTTTTGACTGAGACTTCATTATTTATTTATTTTGGACTCTATTGCTTTCTGCTTGACTTCGGGCTGTTTGACTTTATTGACTTTTAAGCATTCCAAGCATTTTCCAACTTTATTTATTCAAGCTCTAATTTTTGCCTAAGCCGCCCTTTCGGGTTTTCAACTTAGCGAGCTACCCATTTTTGCCTAAGCCGCCCTTTTTGGGTTTCAACTTAGCAAGCCCCGACTTTTGCCTAAGCCGCCCTTTCGGGTTTTTGACTTAGCGGGTTTTTCTCTTTTTTTTGTCACTTTTTTCTTTCCTTTCCCTTTTTTTATTTATTTGGCAAAGAAGAATGAATTATGAAATGATTTTTTTTTATTAATGTTTAGACCACGCCCAAAGAGGGCTGCCTACATATCTCCGATACACAATTTCTTTTTTTCCGAGGAGAATCAGGTCTAATGTAGCTCTTTTTACATTATGCAATGCTTATTATACAAAATATCTTTTTAACTGATCTAAATTACATGGATTTGTGAATTCCAAACCATCCAAATCAGTCAAAATGATGGCTTCGCCAGACAATATTTTCTTCAAGACATAGGGTCCCGCCCAATGAGGACGAAACTTCCCATGTGGGTCTATGATTGGCTGTCTAATCTCCTTTAGGACCAAACACCCTTCTTCCAGTTTTCGGTCTTTGACCTTCTTATTAAAATGTCGCGCCATTCTTCTTTGGTAAACTTGAGTTTGGCGGATTGCTCGCAATCGCTTTTCATCCATACCCAAGAGTTGCATATGATAATTCTCAGCCCAATCTGCTTAAGTGATCTGGCTTTCCCGGATAACTCTCGCCGACTGAACTTCCAGCTCAATAGGCAACACTACTTCCATACCATACACTAAGGAATATGGGGTTGCCCCAGTAGGCGTTCTGATTGAAGTCCTGTGTCCCCATAAGGCATTTGGTAATTGTTCGTGCCAAGCTTTATGCTTTTGAACTCTCTTTTGTAGAATGACCTTCATAGCCTTATTTGTAGCCTCCACAACCCCATTTGTTTGTGGCCGATAGGGTGAAGACTTGTGATGCTGAATCTTCTTTTGCTTTAGCAGGTCAGAAAATTCACTTTGAAAGTGGGACCCATTATCAGTAATGATCTCGAATGGCGTTCCGTACCGATAAAGGATGTTAGTACGAACGAACTGTACTGCCTTCTTGGCATTCAAGATCGAATAGAAGGCTGCCTCAATCCACTTAGTGAAATAATCAACAGCGACCAGGATAAATTGATGACCATTGGAAGCCTTCGGGTGGATCTTTCTGATCACATCTATGCCCCAAGTTGCCAAAGGCCATGGTGAAGCAATAGGATTCAAATTGACCGGAGGCTGTCTGATAAGGATCCGGGATCGGGAATCAAAAGAATGGGATATAAGTTCGCCTCTATGGCACCCCACGTTTATAAGGAAACGGAAACACCAATAATCGAGATTAAAACGCTCTATGGCACCCCACGTTTATAAGGAAATGGTAACACCAATAATCGAGCAAAGAACAAGATAAACGCCACAACGAGTTGATAAGTTTACCTTAATTCTTGATGCAATTAGAGGATAGCAAATTCTCACAATCACTCTAATTAAGAAGAACATGCAAGAGCATGAGCAATTCTGCCTTTGATTCAAATTATGCCAAAGAATCCCGTTTTACATCTTAAGGAGGCTATTTATATGCCTTAAACAAACATAACCCTAAAGAAGAGCATCTAACTAGGCTGCCCTAGGGCCAAAACACATGGGCTTAACTCTAAAACACAAAATAAAGTCATTTCCAGCCCAAAACAAACAACTAGATATTGGGTAGATTGCATGCATCATAAAACCAACCCAAAACAACTTAAATAAACACTATGAGCCCATATCCCTTACATATTAATTAGACCAAAACAAGCAACAAAGGATAAGAACACATCCAAGCCCACTAGGAAGCACCAATGGATCCATATCATTCCCCCTTTCCTCAAAAAGATTCGTCCTCGAATCTTAGTTAAAAGTTGAGGTATCCTTTTGCTTGCTAGGATAAGTCCACTTCTCCTTAGAATCCATGCCCTTTTCTTTACTCTTCTTCTCCTTTTTAGACCGTATTGAACTCCATTGTTTGCTACAACCTGAATATGCCTTTGCAACACCTTTGTCTCCATTGGATTGCTTCTATTGACTGGTTGATTTGGAATGGTGGAGCCAAGGATGAAATCGATTTGATGTTCTATCCCTCTCAAAGGTGGCAATCCACTAGGCAACTCTTCAAGAAAGACATCAGTGAACTCCTCTTTCTCTCTCTCAAGCAACTTTTCTGATCAATATTCACTTCTTGAGGTGTCAATGGTGCAAGAAACCACCTTTTCACCCTCATATGAAGATTGGGCAATCTCTTCTGGAACCACATGTTCAAAGTCCTGCAAAAGATCAACAAACACACTTGGCAAGGATGGGTTAAGATCATTAGTGGTAAAATAATCTTCTTTGCACAAAGGTACAAATATAGGCTGAATTTGTTTTTTCCTTTTCTTCCCCCTCTTTCTTTTTATTTACACTCAATATATTTTCACTCGTTTTATTTTTGCACTCCTTTTCTTTATTGACAGCCTCAAAACTCATCTTTTGCTTTCCATATTGGTCTTCATCCACTTCTTTTGAGGAAAATGATCTTGGAATGGTCATCCACCCATCCTTTGTGAATGAATACCTATTGAGGTAATCCACATTTTTCCTTTCTTGCACCCTTCCTAACTTATTATTCAAATCCTTAAAGTAACGATCAGGATTATCGACCTTCTTCTCTTCATGAGTTTGAAATCTAGTTGGTGTACCACTAGGTTGAGCTCTTCTTGTATTAGAGCGTTGGGCAGCTTTAAACTCCTGTAACTCCTTTCTCATATCTTGGACGGAATTGTTGAAAGTTCTAAACTGTCCTAGGATTGACTCCATTACAAGTTTCAACTGGGGATCCTCCATTTGACTTCCCTCCCCACTATTTTCTCCAAATGTGCCTGCACTCATGGTTAGTGTTCAAAATAGAAATCACAAAAACATTTGAGTCAGTGATAAAGCACTCCCTCACGTGTTTACACTCTTTAATCACTCCATGCAAATCTTCCAATTGTACTTCAGAATTTCAGGCCAACCAATCAATCTCAAAGCACGTTTAGAACACAAGGAAAATAAACCTTAACAAAAGAACGTAAGCACAATTCTAGAAAGAAAACTCAAACAAAATGAATGGTAGCACAAGAACAAAACAATGTACTACTTGATTATTAATTAGAGTGTTGGAACAAGCAAATACACCCTAACAATATAAATGAAGCAAAGATAGCACACAAACAAGAGATAGAAACTAGAATTTAAAAGACAATTTCTGGATATAATGTATGAATTTAGTTCACTACAAGGCAAACCAAATATGGACCTAATTAATTCTACCCAATCAAAGCAAGCAAACAAAGAAAACCCAAAAAAAAAATTTTTTCTTTTTAAGGTACTGTAGCACGGATGATTCTGAGTTCCTGTAGCAGGCGTGCATGACTTGTATCTTCACTTAACCCACAAATGTGACCCAATTTAGGTAGGGTAAGGCCTTAACAAGGTATAAGTGGATGGTTTGTGTCTCCCAATTTCAATTTAGGTAGGTAATGACTTAATATTTAGGTTGTCCAACAATGACTTTTGTGTTTTCTCAAGATAAGATCCCAAATCAAGTCAAAATATGATATCCTTCAATTGAATGTAAGGTAGACTATCAATAAATTCCCAAATCAAGTCAAAATGCCTTTAGGTTGTCCAGCAATTGTGTCTTCCAATTTCAATCTAGGTAGATATTGACTTAGTATGTAGGTTGTCCAACAATTTTGTGTCTCCCAATTCAACTTAAGTAGGTAATGACCTTAACAAATTCTGACTTATCTCTCTTTAACAATGACCTTTTTTTTTTTGTGTTGTAAGATCTAATTAATAAGATCTAAGGTTGCAATGTCCAGATTTCCCTTTTGTTTTTTTTTTTTTTTATTATTATCAAGAAACAAGCAAACAACAAGAAGATTCAAAGAGAAAACTAGATTCAAGAATATCTAACAAGAAAAAAAAAATATTCAGATCCAAGAAGATCTAAAGAGAAAATATCTAAATCCAACAAGATCTAAAGAGAAAATGTTTCAACAAGATCTAAAGAGAAAATGTTTAGATCCAACAAGATCTAAAAAGATAATGTCTAGATCCAACAAGATCTAAAGAGATAATGTAACACGAAGATAAACAATAATGAATCCAACAACAAGAAAACTCAAATTCCTAACTAAGATAACAGAACTTACCCCAAAACTTTGATTTGGCTCTGATACCAAATGATAAGGATCCGGGATCGGGAATCAAAAGAATGGGATATAAGTTCGCCTCTATGGCACCCCACGTTTATAAGGAAACGGAAACACCAATAATCGAGATTAAAACGCTCTATGGCACCCCACGTTTATAAGGAAATGGTAACACCAATAATCGAGCAAAGAACAAGATAAACGCCACAACGAGTTGATAAGTTTACCTTAATTCTTGATGCAATTAGAGGATAGCAATTCTCACAATCACTCTAATTAAGAAGAACATGCAAGAGCATGAGCAATTCTACCTTTGATTCAAATTATGCCAAAGAATCTCGTTTTACATCTTAAGGAGGCTATTTATATGCCTTAAACAAACATAACCCTAAAGAAGAGCATCTAACTAGGCTGCCCTAGGGCCAAAACACATGGGCTTAACTCTAAAACACAAAATAAAGTCATTTCTAGCCCAAAACAAACAACTAGATATTGGGTAGATTGCATGCATCATAAAACCAACCCAAAACAACTTAAATAAACACTATGAGCCCATATCCCTTACATATTAATTAGACCAAAACAAGCAACAAAGGATAAGAACACATCCAAGCCCACTAGGAAGCACCAATGGATCCATATCACTGTCTTTGTAGCTTAGCAAAAATTTGACACTCATGGCACTTCTGCGCGTGCCTCACGCAGTCTGCATTCATGGTTGACCAGTAACAACCCAGGTTCACGATTTTTCGAGCCAAGGCTATCCCGTGCATGTGTGGACCGGACTCCCCATTATGTAAGGAGTCCATGATGGTTTGAGCTTCTCCCTCATCAACGCACCTTAGGTGCAGGCCATTCCAACTTCTTTTATACAGAACTCCCCTAGTAAGGAAATATCCGGATGCTAACTGTCTCAATGTCCGTTGATCAGTCTTGGTGGATCCCTCCGGGTAGGCTTCATTCCGAAGATAGTTCTGTATGTCCCAAAACCAAGGCTTGTCATTGACCAAATTCATGATGTGTGCTAGCTGTTTCTGTAGCCGAACTGTCAGAGGTCGAATGACTTGGTCTCCCCCTACATTAACCATGGAGGCCAAAGTAGCCAGAGCATCAGCAAACTAATTTTTGGCTCGCGGCAAGTAGTGGAAAGATAAATCCTCAAATTGTTGTGCTAATTCGTCCAAGCGTTGTAGGTAAGGAACCAAATGCTCTTCTTTAATTTTCCATTTTCTCAAAGCTTGGGAGACTATTAAATTGGAATCCCCGAAAACCTTGAGGACTTTTATTTCCTTTTCCAGGGCTGCTTCTAACCCCTTTATGCAAGCTTCATACTCGGCTTCATTGTTGGTGCAGTCGAAATCTAACTTGACTGCGATTGGGACGTATTCTCCACAAGGAGTTTTGAATACGACTCCAACCCCATTTCCATGGTAGTTTGAAGCTCCATCGAAGTACATTTCCCAGACTTCACTTTCCAAGCTCAACAAGTCTTCATCAGGAATTCTACCTCCGTCATTTGGTCTTCGACCGGTAATTCTGCTAATTGATCAGCCAAGGCTCTGCCTTTCACTGCCTTCCGTTGTACAAATTTTAAATCATAGGTTGCGAGCACCGACACCCACTTAGCCATCTTACTGTCAAGAACCGGCCTCTCCATAAGGAATTTCAAGGGGTTCGATTCAAAAATAACGTATGTGGTGTAGGACGAGAGGTAGTGCTGCAGCTTTGTACAAGCCCAAACTAGAGCCAGGCACAACTTCTCTATCTTATTGTATTTTAGCTCGTATTCTAGCATCCTTTTGCTGAGGTAATACACGGCATTTTCTACCCTTGTATCTTCTGCTTGTTGAGCTAGGATTGCACCCATCGCTTCTTCTGTCACTGATAGGTACAATAGCAAAGGCTTTCCTAGCCTTGGTGGCTGTAAAACCGGCGGGGATAACAGATATTGCTTGACTTGGTCGAAAGCTTTCTAACAATCCTCATTCCATTTGACGGCTACTCCTTTCCTGAGTAATTTGAAGATCGGACCACAAGTATCGGCCAATTGATTAATGAAGCGGCTGATGTACTGTAGCCTTCCTAGGAAACCCCGAACCTCTTTTTCTGTCTTCGGTGCTGGCATTTCCAAAATGGCTTTGGCTTTTGAAGGGTCAATCTCTTTGCCCCTCCGACTGACCGTATGCCCTAGAAATACTCCAGATGTAGCTCCAAAAAGACATTTCGCCAGGTTGAGCTTTAAATTGTACTTTCGAAGTCCAAGGAAGAACTTCTCAAGTGCTGTTGTATGTTCTTCAGCTATTTTTGATTTAACAACCATATCGTCCACGTACACTTCTACTTCTTTGTGAATCATGTCATGGAAGATGGTCGTTGCCATTCTTTGATAGGTTGCCCCGGCATTTTGAGTCCAAAAGGCATAACCCTGTAGCAGTAGGTTCCCCACTCCGTGATGAATGCCGTTTTCTCTTTGTCTGGCAAATGCATCATTATTGATTGTACCCGACAGCGAGATCGGTCAAGGAGACCATCTCGTGTCCAGCCATTCGGTCCACCAACAAGTCAATATGTGGCAGGGGGAAGTCGTCCTTCAGACATGCTTTATTCAAATCTCGGGAATCCACACACATTCTGACTTTGCCATCTTTTTTCGGCACCGGCACAATATTTGCTAACCACGTTGGGTAGGCAATGGGTTCTATGAACTTATTCTCTAATTGCTTAGCTACTTCCTCCTTGATTTTCAAGGACCATTCTATTTTAGCCTCCTTAGCTTCTGTTTTACTCGCTTAGCCTCAGGGTATACTGGAATCTTGTGCACCGCTATTGCCGGGTCAATTCCCGTGATGTCACTTGCCTTCCACATGAAGCAATCGGCAAACTTCTTCAAACATTCACTGACCTGTTCCCTGTTCACACAGTCAGATGCAATGTATGTATGTTCATTTTCTTCTTTGCCAATTATTATTTTTTCCTTTTCATTTTTTATTTCATTTATTTCTTTTTCATTATTTTTGCTTGGAAATGCTTGGAAAGATAGACACACGGGGTAGTCAAGAATTTGCAAGTCTTTATTGATTATGACGGAATCTTCCTCAAAAATTACATCAAATTTAAAGTCTGGATTTTCTAAATCCGACACAGAACTGGAACTGGACTCTGACTTGGTTTCAGACTCGGGGTCAGACTCAGACTCAATACAGGACTTGATTACAGACTCTAGGTTTTGTGAATACTCAAATTTTGAGGCTCAAAAAGCCAGTTTTTTTCGGACTGCAAACAGTCCGGCCGGACCAGAGGCCATTTTGAAAATTTACCGGAAGTATGCCAATATGGTACTTAAAACGTCCGAGACGTCGCGAGGATCGAGAAACTGGTCCCGAAATATTTTTTGGAGGTCCGGAACTCTCGGAAAAGCCTCCAGAACGTAAAACTAGAAAGTCCGCCGGCGCCGGCGCCGGCGGCAGTCGCCGGCGACAGCGGCTGCTGCTGCCCTTCACGGCGGCAGTAGCCGCCCTCACCGCCGGCGGCCGCCCTCCTCGACGGGAGCTGCCGCCGGCCACGGCGGCAGCGGTCGCCCTCTTCAGCGGCAGCTGTCGCCCTCCTCGGGGACAGCGGCCGCCGTCTCCGGCGGCAGCTGCCGCCCTCCAGCCCGGGTTTTGCCTATAAATAGGCCCCGGGTCCTCAGTTTTTACTCACTCAGTCTGTGTTGACGGACGCTCCTTCTCCCCTACGCTCCTTGCGATTCTTTTACTGCTTTTCTACATTTAATTTAGCTTTATTTGTAACACCCTCCGTCCGTCCTGTGAGATCCGACGATGGATGCCATATTCGGTGCCGGAGACACCGACTTAACTTAACATACAAATCATTAAATAAGATTATGAATTAGAAGTAATTGAGTATTCACAAGTGTAGTGAGTAATTTGTTTTTTTTTTATAGATAATCATTTCATTTCGTTTTCATCTCTTTTTTTTTTTTTTTTGAAAAATAGATTGGGAAAAATCTTACATAAATACTGTAAGAATTTCCCTTTTAAAAACTGAGCTCGCCAAACATGTGAATACAAAACACTCCCAATTAAACTCCAAACTCCCAACATCTCCAAATAATCATCATAATACAACAACACTTCTATATTTTCATAATTATATAAATCCTCAATAGCATTTTAATATTCATCAATTAATTGCATTCAGTATATATATCAAGTCTTAATAAACTAATCATTCCAACTCTCTTGAAATATTTTATATTCAATCATTTAATGAATCTTAAGCTTATCTCCGAATATAGACACCAACATAATTGCTAATTACATGCTTAAGTTATAATTCAAATAATACAATCTCCGAAAATATAATACTTATACATGCCATAGTTCTTAAGTACATAAATCTCAATCTACTACTGCCACAATAGTCACTTCTGCCCTGATGCTACTCGTCTAGTCTTCAAGCAGCAACCACAGTCTTTAACCTGCGCGTGATAAAAATCAGCGCGCTGAGTATAAAACTCAGTTGTGCTCATCATTCACATACTTACTAAAGTTGCGATGACAACTTACTTAAAACACAAATTACATAAAATCATTAAATTTCAACATACATTTACATTTATAGCAAAAGAAATATCTAATAAACTATTAATTAACAACATAAAGAATTTAATTCTTTCAACTCATAAATTCATTACTTGCACATTTATTATACCAATACATATACTATTTATTTGTAAAACCATGTACCTGAATATCATGCTTTGAAAATTCATTTGATAACATAATCATTAATTTCCAACGTAAGGTTTACTAAAATAATATAATCTCATTCGTTTAATTCAAATACTTTGAAAGCAATAAGACGATTCTAAATACAAATATGTCTTCATTCTTTTCTAGCAACAATAAAATTTCATTTTTCGTTAAGGCTCGTACTCATGCAGAATGAACATAAGCAGATTTGATCATGGCCTATGTTAGCGCCACCCCCATCACATACTCGTGGCCTATGAAAGCACCACCTGTGAACCCCTACCCAAACATCATGTGCATAGGAATGCATGTTATGCATATGACTAAAGGCAGAAATGCACGTGAATGTATGAGTCGCCACCTTGTTTAATTATTTTAAGGTAAACTAGGAAAAAACCCTAAGTGACTCCAATTTTTAATTAACCTAATCGCTAGATTAATTATCCCAATGTTAAGGCATGGTCTACGAACCCGAGGTGGATCCCGAGACTATGTCATGCTGATGAACTAACCTGAAAGAATGAATGCTTTGCAAAGTAATTGGACCAAATGAAAATGTTTATGTGATTTCGACTTGCCGTCCGGGGTTAAATCCCGAACGTGTCTACGTACTTCCGTTTGAATGGAAGATCAAAGTCAACGTAGTTCGATAGGCCTCTTTTAGAGGGCTTTGAATGGGTATGCTTTATGCATGAGTGTGTGTATGCTTTGTGCATTTTGTTTAGGCATTTTGCCTGAAACTTGATTGATTTTTAGGCATTTGATGCCAAAAGTGTTGATTTAAAGCTTTTAGCCAAAAAGAATGATTTAGGCAATTAGTTTGCCAAAAATTGATGTTTGGGTTTATTATTGCCAAAAGATGTTTTGTTAGGCGATTGTCGCCAAAATGATTAAGGCATTTGTGCCAAAAGTCGGTATTTGAAGGCTTTTAGCCAAATATGTTGATTTAGGCAATTTATTGCCAAAAAAAGGTTAGGCGATTGTCGCCAAAATGATTGATTTAAGGCTTTAGCCGAAATAAGTTGATTAATTTTAAGGCATTTGCCAAAGAATTGATTTAAGCGATTTGTCGCTGAAAGTAGTTAATCTAGTTTATAGGCAATGTGTTTGCCAAAAATTGATTAACTCGATTGTAATGTAGACAATTTTATTGCCAAGAAAAACGTGTTTGAATTAAGGCCTTTTAGTCACAATTATTGATTAATTGGACTTAAGCCGAATTTGTTCGAAATAAAGGCAATTTCACCATAGTTATTGAAACACCCTGAATTTTTATTTTCGAAACCTTTGAATTTTTCTTAAATCAAAAATTTGAATTTTTGACGGTATGGGCCGTAAATAGTGAACAATTTTAATTTGAGTTCAAGTTTTGCAAATTGGGCCCAAGCCCAAAAATAATGTCGAAAACTTTGAATCGAGAACAGTTAAATTCTCGAGTAATAAAATGAAAGTCCAGCAATTAATCTAGTATGTATATATATAAATTAATTTTCCTAAAAATCAAATATGATTACTAGCTATATTTTTATTTTTATTTAGTTAATGGAGGAAATGTTATGAAACCTAATTAAAGTAATTAAAATAAATTGAACCGGACCCGAAACGCAAATTGATTTTTTTCGAAAACCACACGAATAATCCGAAAACTGAATGAAAAAAAAAAAAAAAACTCAAAAATCGATCAAAATGAGACCAAATCGCTAAATCGGACCAAACCGGCTCGAATCAAACCGAATGGCCCAGCCCACTTTCCTTCCCTTCTTTTCTTTTTCTTTCTTTTCTTTCCCTTCCTTTCCTCCTTCTTCTTCCTCGCGCGACAGCACCCTCTCCTTTGCTCCACTGCGTTCTCCGTCGACGGGCCACGGAATCCGGCAACCAAGCCCTTTATCTTCATCTTCTCGACAAGAGGAGCTCACTGGTGGTCTTGTTTCGTCGAATGGAGGTCGAGATCGAAGGAGGCAGCAACTCAGCGTCGCGAGTTGAAGATCCGGCGATCCACGCCGTTTGCGACGGCTGCAGCTTGAAGGAACAGCGTCGATCGACTCCTCTCCTCCCCATGGACATTTTCCCTCCACCAATGTGTGATTTTGCTTGAATTTTGAGGAACCACCATGGACGGCGGCTTGAAGGTGGCTGTGGAGCTCGATCCGGCCAAACGAGCCACTGGCTCAATAAATTGATAGCAGATTTGGATTCCTCACAAAAATTGGAGTCGGGTGGTGGTGACCTTGAAATTTTCTGGGCGGTTTAACTTTTCCGGCCACCGTGCACGGCGGCGGCAGCGGCGGTCCAGTGACCGGCCGGCGACACTCCGGTGAGGCCTCGATAGACATAATTTTCTTCCCTTCACGCTGATCCCGGAATCGTCGCCCGATTCTCAATTGGTACGCTCTAAGACTAAACTCTCAATTTTTTTTATATATGTAAAAATAATTAATTGATTAATGAATTTAATTCAGTAATTAAATAGATTAAGTTGAATAATAAGAAATTAGGTATAGAAATAGCTTAAAAATATATAGAACATTTATAGTCCTTTGTAAATAGATTAGATTGGTTAGTATGTGGTAATTGCGATAGGGAATATGATCAGTTAACTGGTTTAGGTTCTTTAGAATAACGTAATAGCAAATTGGTTTAGAACATTGACAAATAAATTACATGCGCTATAATTATAATTAGGAGGTTTAATAATGAGATGAGAATTCCTAGCTAATATTTATGTAAGTCAATTTAGGAATTTTAATAAATATCGTTAGGAGAAGTTATAAATTCAAGTAAATAGTTATAGGGGCAATTAACAATATTATTGAATCACGCTTAGAGGTTAATATAAATTGTTAATTAGTTGATTTGGAATTATTGAGAGTGTATATGTAAGTGTGATGGATGATATCTGTAGCTTGAAGCTGATTGGCTGTCTGAGATGATTGATCGAATGATTGAAAAAATAAAATTATGGCAGACGGGATGGGTTGATTTGAATTGCCCGATGGATGGGCTGTGTGTATTGATTGATAAATATATAATATTATTGTGATATTTAAACAGGTAGATAGTCTTATTTTTAGGGGAGATGCTGCCGAAATTTGATAGAAATTAGACTAAATTTTAATTAACAACATAATTAATAAGTTTATTTAGATTATTTCTATAACTTGTTATTTAATAAATAAAGTGCTCTGACTATTTTATTATGATCATGATTATTCATTTAATTATTCAATTATTTATTTATTTCATCATTGTTGTTTATTGTTAATTTTTATTTATTTATTTACTTATTTAATTGCAATTGAGAATGGATGTCTAATGTTGCATTGCATTACGATATTCAACTGATCAATATGTCCGCATTTAATTGCAATGTTTGATTAATTGTGTTGTGATAATGCCATGCTTTGTTTGTGTGGAATGGGGATGAAGTGGGTCACCAAGGGTTTGTGAGACTGTTTCTGTTATACGGATCCTGATTTTGATTTCTGTTATATTCTGATTCTGTTATGTGGATCCTGATTCTGTTTCTGTTAGCCGAGTAAATGGGAGATCGGCGCCCCCGTGTGCACCTACAATTACCGTTACTGTTAACCACGGGTTGGCTTCTCGTCGTTGCGCACCGGACAGTCTAGATTTGATCGCAGCCCGCAGGGTGGCCTCCTGTTGTGAGCGCTTGATGATCTAGATTGGATGGAGACCACCGGGTTGCCTCCTGTTGGTATGAAAAAGAAAAGAGAGGATAGAAAAACAATGAGAGGGCTGGTCAAGTGAGGATTAGACCGGTCGGCCAGTATGGGGGATCGGCTCCCTGGTGCACATGTGAGAGGATGAGCCATGTGGGAGGACGGCTCATCGGGGGTTCGGTGACTCCACTGACCAATTTCCACGTGATGTGATTATTTGAAGGTGAAATTGTTTGTGAGTGCTGGTGACATGCCATTTGTGTGACTGGCTGCGTGAGCATATAACTAGTCGGATGACTAGATTGATATGTTTACACATTTGTGTGACTGTGTGTGTTGTGTAATAATTATTACTCTTTAGAAAACTCACATGTCTTGTTTAATTTTTCAGGAAGTAAGTTTCTCTTTAATTCGATTTAGGTTACGTTTCTTCGACGCAGGGCACTAAAGAAATTTTCCCTAGTTCCATAATTATTTTACTATGTAACTGTATGTAAAAAAAAAAAAGGCTTTGTATGTCAAACAGTTAGTGACTCCGCAGTTGTAGAATTTACTTACATTTAGTCGTGTATTATCGTAGACGAAATGATTCTGTGAGCCTATACTAGAAATGTGATGTATTGTAAATTGGCCCGAACTGTGGAATTTTGTAGAAGATAAATTTGGGCCGAGATGTAATAAAATCTTGAGGTTTATTTTTTTGTAATTTGGGCTGAATATTTGAAATTTATATTGAGATAGCAAATTTTAGTATTTCAGGCTTACTACGGGCCTCGGGGGCCTTAAGCTTACCTGGGCCCTAGTGCCGGTCCGACCCATGGAATCGGGTCGTGACAAAGTTGGTATCAGAGCATAGGTTAGAGTTCTAGGACACAACTGCGGAGTATAGAAAATTTCTTTATGTTGGGATCGGCCGTAACCAACATAAGGAAAGATGCTTGGGAATTTCCTTCTTAGGGAGGGTGGACGCACTGAACCCTATGAAGGAAAAATCCATACTTGTTGTGTAAACCAATGGTCCATAGATAGAAGTAATTGAGGATTTGAGTGAAAGTAGTGGACAATAGGATGAACCCATCGAAATACCTATAGGGGCTAGAGTTGGTATCAACCCTTAGGCTAGGGAATAGAGTAATACTTGTTGGTAGTGGATTGGCCTGATCACCCAGTACACTACTTTTCATATGAACTCTATTCCTGTCAGTGAGTAGGATAGTGTAGAGAATAAATAGGATTTTCATTGGTATGGTAGATTCATGAACATAAATAATAACTTTGAGATAATTAGAAATTCGTGTCTAGTTTTCAACACAGCTACTGAATTTCTTTAGAGTTTATTCAAAAATATAAACCTTTTATTTTTGTTTTCATTTTATTTACCTGACATTTTAGATTTAAAACCCCATTTTAATTTTGAATTCAAATTGTGTTATGATAAATAATTTGAAATTGATTATTTATATAGTAAATTATTTTTGAAAGCTGTCTATTTATATCACGGGGCCAATTGGATTAGATCATAAAATGAAATGATTAAAAGGATAGTAAAATTTTGAAAGAAGATTGGAAAAAGAAGAATAAGACTGGTGGAGATAATAATAAGTAAGTAGACAGTTAGTAGTCAAGTTGAGAACATGAACGCTGGAAATGTCGGGTAGCCGATTTTGGTATAGAAGTTAAGTGGCGATTTGATGTGAAGAATGTGATTGTTTAATGTATAAGTGAGAAAGATAACAATAGAAATGAACTTGGATAATTTAAGGGTATAAGGAAGGATATATGACGAGTTGTAATATATATATATGAGGAGTAAGTAGTAGATAAAAATTAGAAGAATTCATAAATATCTTACTAGACTTAGATAAGGAAAGGAGTTGTTGAAAATTCTAAAGTCAAATATGAAGTCAAAGATAGGTGAGACAGGTGAGTTGAATCTGAGCTTGATATACGTTAGCAATAGATAGATGTTAAGTCAATAGTTCCAGACATGGTGCCTAACACTTAGTCAAATAAGACTAATTAAAATGTTAGCATTATGGCTTGAGGACAAAAGAGTAAAGAAGTTAACAGTATATGTAAATCAGACTCGAAGGAGTTATTGAGATCAACTTAATGTAATATTCGGATGGTAAGGTAGTATTAGGTTGGGAATTAACGAAATTTAATTGAAAAATCTGTGTTGATAGGTATTAGATAAAGGTGAATATTTAAGATAGGTAATAAATACTAAGTTGAATTATTGGTGATTAGATAGATCGCGATTAATGATGATTAGTAGACAAAATAATTAATAAGAATACTCTCTTATCCTTAACAAATTAATAGGCAACATTAGTAGAATGGAAGGTTATCAAATGGGATTTAGGTTGTGAACAG
>NC_143157.1:6172642-6244079 GCF_041381405.1 Jatropha curcas | reverse complement strand
CGCATCTTGTTGCATATCTCCATGGTTCTTGCGAAATAGCTAGTAAAAGATTCGATGTCCTTCATCTGTAGAGTTTCAAAGTATCTTCTCAAAGCTTGAAGCTGTGCACGTTTCACTATAGTTTGAGCCTGATACTTCTTCTTCATAGAATCCCTTATATCCTTGGAAGTTTCTTGCATAGAATGGTTTCCAAGATGGTACGATCAATAGCTTGAAAGAGATAATTCTTCGTCTTGTCTTTAAATCTTTTGGCTTTCTTACTTCGAACTCTGCCTTTTTGGACATCCGTCAAAGTTTCACCTTCTACTGGTGCACCAATTCCATTTTCAATGATTGACGAGTATTCTTTTAAATGCAGGAAGTTCTCCATCAGCATGCTCCAATGATCATAGTGACCATCGAAATGTGGAATTGCTGCCTGCATAAAATTAGAATCTAACGCCATGAAACAAAAATAAGTGTAACATCCTAGTGAGTTGAGTTGAGTCATTATAGAGGTAAGTTGAGTTGGGTTGAATCAAACCTTGTTGGGAAGAATGAGTATAAGTGGACTTATGTGAATGTAAAGTTAGGACTTGCTTGCATTAAAACATACAGCTTGGGTATGAAGTTGTAGCCTTTGTACACTTGAGGTACCAATTAGATATGTTACACAGCCAACTCACTAGGATGTTACAATAAGGCTGCTGCTCTTTTGTTTTCTTTCTAACCTCACGTGTTTCACTCTCTTAAGCTCTCTTTTCTCTCTTTTAACCAGGCTCTGATAACACCGATAACTAGTAGAAATTTGAAAAATAGAATTAAAAGAGAGAAAGATGCTCAAGATACTTTTTATTAAGAAACTTGATAGCCTTTATATAGGCTTACAAAGAGTAATAAAAAATCTTAATAAACTAAGAAATATCAGCTGTTAACGTGACCATGCTCTACTGAACATTATCAACTAATTCCTAAACAATAGGACTGAAACATTGACTAAGAAAACAAACACTAAAAACAAATTAATTACGGTAACATAAAATAATTAAACAGAATTATTCAACATTGATATTGCAAAGGCAGTGGCACCAGCATGATTTCGCTGCTGTTACGTCCTAATGATCAAATTTTAAAGTTTCGAAAATGCTAGGCAAGGAATATTGAACCATGGCAAACATCAAGAGTAAGGTCAACCGAAAATATGTACAAGATGCAATTACCTTTGCCCTACAAATACTCAAACCTTACAAAGAGGTTCCTTCCATAGGACTTGTCCTATATACAAGACTAGTTGTAACTGAAGATGGAAAAGAAAGGAGGTTTACTTATGATTTTGTGCCTTTTAAACCTATACGCCAATCCCTCTACCTGTGTGATAAGAAGTTCCATACAGAAGCACTGCATCAACTTTTTTATTCTGATGATAGATTTGGATTTATAATTATTGATAGGAAAGGGACTCTAGTAGGGACATTAAGAGGAAACAATCGCGAAATCCTTGAAAAGTTAAGTATTGATCTTTCAAATAAACATGGTAGAGGTGGTCAATCAAAAAATAGATTGATGCCTTCGAATGGAGAGTCGACACAATTATGCCTTCGAATAGATTTGATGCCTTTCTCACATAATTGTGTCGACTCTCCATTCAAAGGCAGCAGAAGTTAAAGCATTTTATAAATCCTTCAACATGTGTGCCTAAAGTTTCTGGACTAATACTTGCTAGTTCTGCTGATATTAAGATAGAGTTAAGTCAATCGAACTTGCCTAATCCTCGTCTACAGGATAAATTACTCAAGTAGTAGACATTTCATATGGGGGAGAGATTGGATTCAATCAAGCAATTGACTAGTCATATGAGGTTTTATCAAATGTCAAGTTCATGCAGGAGAGGCGAATGATTTTGAACTTCTTTGAGGAAATCGATCGGGATAGTGGAAAGTTTGTTTATTGCTTGAATGATACTATGCATGCTTTTGAAATTGGTGCTATAAAGGTTTGAATATGAATCGATATGGTTTGAAGCACAACAAGATGAATGCGATTTTTATAAAGATCTTGAACAAAGAAGAAGAGACTGACTAGGGAAATTTCTAGGATTTGACTAACTCAGCTGACTTGGAGATTCAAGAAACAATGACTTTAATAGGATAACTCACAAAAGGGATCACAATTTTGCCAAGGATTTGGTGGCATTAGTGGAATTCTTCGATACCAGTTGGATGTTGGATTACTACGATATTTAGTAGAATTGAATTGGGATCACGTGGAGCAACTTGCACTTCAATATATGAAAGATTTGGATCGCTGCAAACCCAAGAAGAAGGGGCACGACCATGCCATTTCCAGCACGCCTGTGCCAGCCTTTGGAAATCCAGGACGCGAGACACGCCCAAGCTTAAGAAGCACAGACACGCTCGTGTCAATTTCCAACCCGCTCGTGCTAGCCTCTAGGAGTCTAGAGCATGCCTGTGCCATGTATAGCCTGCCCGTGCCGGTAGGTCCAGCTACAATTCTCACATAGACACGCTCATGTCACTTCCAGCACGCCCGTGCTAGCCTCTGGAAAGCCCAGGACACGTCCATGTCATATCCAGCATGCCCGTGCTGCCACCCTTACTAGGATTTTGTCTAGTTACGACTTTTTGATTATTTTTTAGGGTTTTATGCTTTAGCCTAACCTATAAATAGGTTATTTGTATCATTGGCACATTCATTATCGTTTGATCATTATTCTTATCAATAAACTTCTTTGAAAGTTTAGTTCTCTATTTTATCCATCGGATCAAACATCATTAATCAAAACTCCTGACGGAGTATAATCGTTTATTTCCATTCAGTAACCGTTTTGCGTCAGTTGGTATAAGAGCCAAAAGGCAAAATATCTCCATGGCCAACAATCATGAGACACGACTCATAGCCATAGAGGCGAGGTTCGAAGAGTTAACAGAACAAATTAGACAATTGACTCTCGCAATCTAACAAGGCAAACCCACAACCTGCAGCTGGAATAGCAGTTCTGAATCCACAGCAATCAGATTATGCAAGACACTAAAATCATTATGATGGAGGTTGAGACTATAGAGGGAATGTTGACAATTTTCATGACTGATACAAAATAAAGTTAGATCTTCAACCTTTCTCAGGATCATTAGATATAGAAAGTACTCTTATCTGGCTAGCGTAGGTCGAACGATTCTTTGAGATCATGAATGTCGAGTATGAATGTAAAGTTTCCATTGTGGCCTATAAACTAAAGGGCAGTGCATCAGTGTGGTGGATTCTATTCAAAA
The DNA here is from genome assembly GCF_041381405.1 of Jatropha curcas. Taxonomy (NCBI): domain Eukaryota; kingdom Viridiplantae; phylum Streptophyta; class Magnoliopsida; order Malpighiales; family Euphorbiaceae; genus Jatropha; species Jatropha curcas. The sequence goes on along the minus strand of NC_143157.1, from coordinate 6,240,810 downwards.
CGAATGCCATCGTCGAAGGGTTGAACCTGTGCGAGATTGGATCTTAATGAAACAGATGATTGAGCATCGTTTTTTCCCTAGTGATCACTCCCAAATCTTGTATAATAGGTACCATGACTATTTTTAGGGAAATCAAAAGGTAGATGAATATGAAGAATTCTTGAGATTGCAGGCTTGATGTGACAATTGTGAGACTGAATCCCAGCAAGTGGCTCATTATCAGAGGGGATTGAATCATGATATAATGTGTATGATGGGTGTAGCTGCAATTTTCACTTTGGCAGATGCAATTGAGATGGCCAAACGTGCAGAAGATAGAATTAATTGGCAACCTTAGCAACCACCTAATTATAACCAGAATTTCAGGCAACCCTATCCATCCGGAAATCAACAGTTCAGTCAAAATTTTAGAGGACAGAATTCAAGAGCAGTAACTCTTGCTACTAACTAGAATTTACCGCATATTCCAAGAGAAGAAAATAAAGACTCTTAAAGAAAGGCTCCCGTGGAAGATAGAAACAATAAACCAAATCCGTATCAAAAGCCAACTGGAGACTATTGTTATCGATGTAGGAAACAAGGGCATATATCTAATATATGTCCAGAACGTAGGGGGGCTAATGATGGGCGTCGATAGGTGAATGTAGTTGATGAGGTGGTTGAGGTTGAAGAAGTAGAAGACGAAGATGATGGATCCTTGGCTGGTTCAGAAGATGGTGAAGTTACATATGTTGTTCAAAAATATTGTACTCACCAAAACAAGAAGGTGAAACTCAGCGAAGGAAAATTTTCAAGGCTAAATGTCGTGTTGGTGAAGCGGTGTGCCGACTCATTATCGACAATTGCAGTTGTGAAAATTTGATAGCCAAGCAGCTGGTTGAAAAGCTAAATTTACCCACAGAACCACATCCTTCGCCGTACAAGGTAAGGTAGATTAAAGAGGGTCCAACGATTGAAGTAAATCGGATTTGCAAGGTTCTTACATCAATGGGAAAGTCATACTCAAACTCCGTTAGTTGTGATGTTGTGGATATGGATGCTTGTGGAGTACTGTTAGGACATCCATGGCAGTTTGATGTAGATGCATTGCACAAGAGAAAAGAGAATTCATACATGTTCACTTGCAAAAATAAGAAAATCATTGTCTTACCTTCTAGATCTTCTGCCAAAGCTTCTAAAGTGGAGGAAAAATCCATAGTAGCTGTTTCTTCCAATGTGCAGGAATTATCTAGTGCAATTGAGAAGTCCGGAGGTGCATTGGCATTACTGATCAAACCAGAGACATGCTTTAAAGAAGGGGCATTAGTACCCCCCAGTCAAGGAGTTGCTAGATGAGTTTCATGCCGTAGTTGACTATCTATACTTCCACCTTTGTGGGACATTCAACATCAGATTGATTTTATCCCTGGATCGAAGATACCAAACTTGCCCCATTATAAGATGAATCCAAAGGATAGCCAGATCCTTCAAGAATAGGTAGAAGAATAATTGAAGAAGGGACATATCCGAGGGAGCATTAGTCCTTGTGGGGTTCCTGCTTTATTGGTACCAAAGAAGGATGAGACTTGGAGAATGTGTGTGGATAATAGAGCCATCAATAAGATCACAGTGCACTATCGATTTCCTATTCCTCGTCTAGAGGACATGTTGGACCAATTGTCAGGGTCTACAATATTCTCCAAAATAGATCTCCACAGCAGTTATCATCAAATCAGGATCAAGAAGGGAGATGAATGGAAAATCGCATTTAATACTAAGGAGGGGTTATACGAGTGGTTAGTTATGCCGTTTGGATTGACTAATGCACCGAGCTCATTCATGAGATTTATGACTCAGGTTTTACGCCTTTCTTGTGCAAATTTGTGGTTGTTTATTTTTATGACATCTTAATTTTCAGTAGCAGCGAGGAAGAACACCTTCAACACCTTCGACAGGTGTTGGATTCTTTACAGAGAAATGAGTTGTACATCAACCTTAAGAAGTGCAGTTTTATGATCGAGCAAATTCTGTTTCTTAGCTATATTGTTAGCTCGGAAGGAATTTATGTTGATGACAGAAAGATTGAGGCCATTCGAAATTGGCCTATTCCCAAGAACATCACTGAAGTTTGTAGCTTGCATGGTCCCGCTACTTTCTATAGGCGGTTCATCAGGAACTTTAGCAGCATCATTGCTCCTATCATCGATTGTTTGAAGAAGAGAGAGTTCGTCAATTTGTGTGGACAGAGGTTGCAAACAAAAGCTTTGAAGAGATCAAAGATAAGCTTACTTCTGCCCCTATTCTTGCTTTAATTGACTTTGATAAATTGTTTAAGGTAAATTGTGATGCATGCGGGATTGGAATTGGTGGTATTTTGTCTCAATCTGGAAAGCCTATTGCATTTTTTAGTGAGAAATTGAATGAAGTTAGACAAAGGAGGTCTACCTATAAGCAAGAGTTGTATGCAGTTTTTCGAGCTTCAAGACTTGGGAACATTATTTGTTGGGCCGTGAGTTCATTATTTACACTGATCATCAGGCTTTAACTCATTTTCAAACTCAGAAGAAAGTGAGCAAGATGCATGCGCATTGGGCAACTTATTTTGGTGCTTTCCATTATGTCATTAAGCACAAATCAGGTATTTGTAACACAGTAGCGGATGCTTTGAGTAGGAGAGCAACCTTGTTGATTACAATTAGACAAGAGATTGTGGGGTTCGAATTTCTTAAGGATCTATATGCCTCGGATGAAGATTTTGCTGACATATGGGTAAAAATTGATGCTAAATAGCCCACCGACAGTTTCTTGGTTCATGACGGGTGTTTATTCAAGGAAAACAGGCTGTGCATCCCTCGGTCTTCCCTCTGAGAAAATTTAATGCGAGAAATCCATGGTGGAGGATTGAGTGGACACCTAGGGCGAGACAAGACTATTGTGGGGTTAGAGGCTCGATTTTATTGGCCACAATTGAAGAAGGAAGCAGGGAAGCTAGTACAGAATTGCTCAATTTGCCAGACATAGAAAGGCCATTCCCAAAATACCGGTCTATACACTCCATTGGCTGTACCGGAACAACCCTGGGAGGACTTATCCATGGATTTTGTGTTGGGTTTACCACGAACTCAACGAGGAGCTGACTTTATTTTTGTTATTGTAGACAAGTTTTCCAAGATGGCACACTTTATCCCTTGCAAGCAAACTAATGATGCCTCGCATATAACAAAGTTAATTTTCTAGGAGATTGTTCGATTACATGGCATTCCCAAAACCATCAGATCTAACCGAGACACAAAGTTTCTAGCTCACTTTTGGACAACTTTATGGAAGAGGTTTAACACTCAACTCCGCTACAACAGTACTACGCACCCCCAAACTGATGGACAAACGGAAGTGGTGAACCGGACCCTTGGTAATCTCCTTAGGTGCATTTGCAGCGAGAAGAAGAAGATGTGGGACCTTGCTCTTGCCCAAGTAGAATTTGCTTACAACAGTTTGATCCATAGAGCCACTGAGATGTCCCCTTTTGCAATTGTCTACCGGAAGGTACCAGCCCATCCTCTTGATCTCCTTTCCTTTCCAACAAGTGTAAAGAAGAGTATTGCAGCTAATAACTTGGCTACGAGCATGTGGAGGTATTCAAGCAAGTGCAGCAATTCATCACTGCTGCCAATGAAAAATATAAAGTTGCAATTGATAAACACTGGCGTTATAAATCTTTTACCGTGGGTTTGGGTCATGGTTTATCTTCGCAAGGAGCATGGCGAAGGACAGAAGAAGCTTGATTCCAAAAAGATTGGCCCCTTTCAGGTACTTAAGAAGATCAGTGATAATGCCTATGTGCTTGAACTGCCCGAAGACATGAAGATCTTAAGGACCTTCAATGTTGCTGATTTATTCCTTTTCTATCCTGATGATGATCACTTGAGGTCGAATTCTTTTGAAGTGGAGGGGATTGATGTGGAGCAACTTGCACTTCAATAAATGGAAGATTTAGATCGCTGCAAACCCAAGAAGAAGGGGCACGGCCGTACCATTTCCAGCACGCTCGTGCCAGCCTCTGGAAGTCCAGGACGCGAGACACACCCAAGCTTAAGGAGCACAAACACGCCCGTGTCACTTTCCAACCTGCCCATGCTAGCCTCTAGGAGTCCAGAGCACGCTCGTGCCGACAGTTCCAGCTACGAGTCGCACATAGACACGCCCGTGTCACTTCCAGCATGCCCCATGCCAGCCTCTGGAAGCCCAGGACACGCCCGTGTCATGTCCAGCACGCCCGTGCCGCCACCCTTACTAGGATTTTGTCTAGTTACGCCTTTTGTATTATTTTTTAGGGTTTTATGCTTTAGCCTAACCTATAAATAGGTTATTTTGTATCATTGGCATATTCATTATCGTTTGATCATTATTCTTATCAATAAACTTCTTTGAAAGTTTAGTTCTCTATTTTATTCCTCGGATTAAACATCATTGATCAAAACTCTTGATGAAGTATAATCATTTATTCCCATTTACGTAACCGTTGCGTCATGGGAACTCAGCATTGCATTTTTTTTTCCCTTTTGGAAAAACTCATTTTCAATTGCAAGAATTGAATTAAATTTTTCCTGTACATATTAATTACTAGCAAGTAAATTATGGCTCAATGAATTGTCTATTACAATGACAATTTCAGGCAACAATCACTTTGTTCTTTTTTCTTTTTCTTTTTTAGATTTGTAAATAAAAATGTAACTACAAAATTTAGGTTCCAATTTATACAAAATAAAGTTTATGAAATTCATATCGTGTAGAATTTTCATAATATAAGTTCTTAAGTAATAATTTTAAATTAAATATTTTTTTATTTTAAAAAATTTATATGTAAATAATATAATATTTTATTTATGGATTTTTTTAAAAACATATAAATGATATAGGATAAAAATTAAAATTAATTAAACTACAAATTAAAAGTAAGAAAATATTATGTATATGCCTTGATTTATACAATCGGACATTAATTATAAATTAAATAAAGATTGAGTAAAATCTACCCGTGTGTATAAACATAAAATTTTTTATAGTAATAATTGTAAAAATCTATTTAGAAAAAAAAGATCCATATAAATTAAAATATTATACAACTGTTAATAGTAACGCATTTATTTATTTTTTTTAGCTTGACTAACTAATTCTATGATTTAAAATCAAATGGATGTAATACTAATATACATGAAAATATATGATATAAAATTTGGTTATACACATTAGAAAATTAATTATCATTAGAAAAAAAGGAGGAAAAAATTTTAAGTCAAACATTTAAATTATATAATTTAACTTTCTTTATGTAAAAAGATAATAAAATGTCATTCATATATAGCATGCTTTTAATTGAATAAATACATTATAAATGTTTTCACAATAAAATTAATAAAAAATTTTATTAACTATTGTTTACTAAGATTTTCACAATTTATTTTGAATAAATAAATTTAATATCAGATAATTATTTATATTAAAAATTTTTTTATAATATTATTGGAAAGAGTATTTTATATTCACATAATTAAAAGAAATATTAAATAGTTTATTTTATAACGTAATATGTAAGTAACAAGTTATAGAGCAAATTTTTGATATTGTGATTTGTATTTAAATATTTTAAATTTAATGGAAAAAAGCACCTCTGTAACAATAATGAAATTTTATATTTTTTACTCTAGTTGTCTATAAACTAGATTGATCCTAGGTGTATACCCACGCGATTAGCGAGGTTTTATTAAATTTTGAAATTTGATTTTTTTAAAGAATCATGAACACACATTAACTTGGTTTTATTTCCTTCCAAAAAAAAAAAACAGTTTTAATTCTAATTATCTAAAATACTAAAATGATGCCCTATAATTTAATTACTGCCAAATAATTTCTCTCTGTTAATTATATCGCAAATTTTTTTCAATTTAAAATTGTATAATTTAGAGAATAATTTTTAATATGGTTAATTATAAATTTGGTATCTCAACTTTCTAAAATTTTCTATTTTGGTGTTTCAACGGAAAATATTTGCAATTAAGTATCTGAATCCATAAAAAATTTTTCAATTAAGTATTGCTTGCTTACATGACAGACCAGAATTACAATAGGAAATATAAGATCCACTTGACATTTTAAAAAGTTGTTAATTATGTTTAAGTTAATTGACATGTCAGACTCACTTAACACGTCAGAGATATAAAATTATTTTTCCTTCGCCCACCATTTGACGTACTCTCTCTCCTCGTTTATGTTCTTCCCTACACTTTATTTTTCTTCCTCGTTTATTTCTCACTCTTCTTTCTTTGTCTTTTTGCCTTCCTCTAATTTCCTATTTCTCTCTAATCTCCATTATCTCCCTATAAACTTCTATGCTAAGTCCATAATCTCGACCTCTCGCCCTCTGCTTCGACACTCTCATGGTAAATGCATGCGCCGCCTCCAATAAATCCCAGTAAAAGTCTTAGTCCACCTCCTCATCCAAGAAATGCAAATCCACTAAAAACATAGGATCTGGCTTTTTTTACGTTGCTTTGCTGTTTTATGCTTTATCTGTTTTTTTTTTTATGAATTTAACCCATTTGTTTTACTTTTTTTATGTTGTTAATTTCCATATGAATGATGATCCTGGCTTGTTTCATATATGATAATATGTTCTTTCTTTCATTTTTTTTAGTAGACAAAGTATTGTAGCTTGAGTTGCAAGAATTGGGATTAAAAAAATACATTCATGATTCCAAGCACAATTATATTTTTTTTTTTTTTTTTTGTGGTAACATTACAAATCTTTTGAATTTAAATATCTCTTTGAAAATTTTGATTGCACTATGCTGTACATAGCAATCTAATTTTTTTCAGATTGCTTTAGAATTTGAGAAACTATAGCATCTGAATATGTGGTCTTTAATTGTGTCCATATGCTAGTGCATTTTCCTTTGGAACTAAGGTCTATATACTGCCAAGCTGCTATTACAAGGCTTCATATGATTTTGGTGATTAGATCTGTAGTGCAGAATAAAATAGGTGAAGGAAAGGAAAGAGAGAAGGTTTTCCAATGGCATTCTGATTACTTTGATATATCTATATCTTACTGAGAGATTCACCAAAGATTCAAGAGAAACTTTTTTGCGGCAAATAAATTCATACTAATGATAATTAAATGATGATGATGTTTCCAACAAAGACACAAGAAATATATTAAATCAGAACTTGTAAGTTACACGGTTAGAACATTACTAAAAAAAAACAGTTGACTCGAAAAAGAAAAAAGAAAAAGAGAGGATAATTTCATGCAAAAGCACACTAAAAAGACAACTACTTGATTTGTTTTGCAATGTAAGCCCATTCAAAAATTTTTCAAGCTTGATTGCATATACTCAACTCTGTTTATGTACATGAACACCATGAAATATGCATATATACAGTAAATATTTCAGACCAAATTTTTCTCAACAACTGGCATACTTACTAATTGATCTGCAAGCATCAAAACTATTTTCAAGGAAATAAATATTAAATTGTTACCGTCAACTCCAAACCATTTCAAATTTCAGATGGGAATACCCATTTACATAGATATGAAAAATAATAATAATATGACATAAACTCACAACCAAAATGCATGCACAAATAGAAATACATAAATCAGTTGAGAAAAAAATGAACCAAAATTCAGATGGGGAATACCAACTTCATAAGAATAAAATGAACACATATAAGAAAAATATAAATAACTTGACATAGACTCACATCCAGAATACATACACAAATGCAAATACATAAATCAGCCAACAACAAAAAATGAAGCGCCAAGAAACTTACCATCTCCTTGAAGAAGCATATAAGATTTGACTCATTATGAAGTTGAGAATGTTTTGTTTTTCCAAATTCCTAGAAAAGCTATAATAATGTAGGTCAGTGGCATAAATAATTGCAAAATTATTGTGATGTAAGCTTATGTCCAAGTACAATGGTAAAGAACAGGTGTTTCTACTGGGCATTCAAATTAAGACGCTTTCTATTGTAAATTCAAAATATTGCATGCAATATCCTCAGTTTGACAGTTCCTAATTATCTTGATAATTAATATTATCCGGATAGCTAGAATAATTGGGATTATCTTAATTTTAATATAAGGGACTACTAATTGTAAGTTATAATGTAAATTAAAGTTAAATTATGCCATGAGAATTAAATTGAAATAAGGTTAAGTGAGCCTCAATCATGGTGATGGGAAGCTAGCACTTGAAGTTCCTCAATCAACCATTTTGATTTAGTACTTAAAACAATTAATGTTTAAATCAACCTTAAAGTTATGACTAAAGTAGCCAAAACTTTATTCTTTCTTTCGCATTCTAAAACGTAGCTTTCTCTCTTCTTTTCCTTTCTTCTTAATATTTGGCCGAACAATAAAGAGTGAGAGGAGAGCATTTTAAGTTTGGTTTAAAGAAGAAGTTGATTTGAGGTAGAAACAAGCAAGATAGAGCAAATTATGTACCTCTATACGCCAAATAGGCGTTTTTGTTTTTTTATTTTTGAACTGATCTTGAATGGTTGTTCTATTTTTGTTATATATTATGTATTGTTACAACAATCATGAATACGTAAGATAAAAAAGATAGTGGAATAGAATAAAATATTATTGCCATAGTACAAAATAAAAAATCAATTTGTGGTTTTACAAAGCATGTTTTCTTTTCCTTCAACAATTTTAGACAATTTTTTATAAATATTTAAATATTTCTAAAAACAAACACGTTTGATTTTGAAAATAAGCGAAAAACTAAAAACAGAAACAATACCAAAATGAACCTTAGCTAAAACAAACAGACACAAATCCCAGCACACTTTCTTCATTTCACTCAACGTTGGCCATTTACAAGAGAAAGCATTCCGACAAAAAAATTATTTAGCTATTTCTCTAGCTAAAGAACATAAATAGAGCAAAGGAAAATGGCTCTAGAATTTACACAAAACTACCAAGCCTAAAGAAAAAATAAATCTAATGGATATATTTTTTCACAACGACTTTTAAACGCTAAGATCATATGGTGGTGCATTGAAGGTTGTGGCTGCACTTGTAGAATTTCCTGATGACAATGTTGAACCGTCCGATGACAAATTATAGGCAGATCCAGTCTTTGTTTCAGATTTGGTTGGATTATAGGAAGATGTATTTTTTTGGGGTTTGGGATTAGGGGGGCCTCGAACTTTGAGATCCATGAAATCAGTAATTAAACCTGGTTTTGTTATCTTACTATCATTGACTTCCTTCTCACCAGTAAGCATCTTGACCACTGTAGACATGGAAGGTCGGAGCCTTGGAGCGTCTTGGGTGCAGAGTAAACCAATCTTCAGAAACCTACAGGCCTCCTCAGCATCAAAGTCACCATTCAATGATGTATCCACCAGCCCAACCAGCTCCCTTCGCTCGTAAAGTTCCCATGTCTGTAACAGGAGAACCGCAATGTGATGAACAATGCCTAATCACTTAATTTACTATGGGCACGATTAGTATGCAACTGAAAGAAACATGAGAAACCCTGTGGCCATTTTCCTGATTTTACATGAGACCTAACTTCATTGATGATCTCCAAGGATGCCAAAAAATGGTAAAAAGACAAGAATTACAGATCAACAAGCACGACACATTTGGTGGAAAATTTCCAAAAAGCACTTGGGCCACTTTGCTACAACTTTTACAGGATGCAACATGCATGGGTGGTTGAAAACCAAGCTGCAGAGTTTGGTTGGGTTTAGCATGACCTGAGAGCTGAAAATAATAGATAAGACTCCAGCATCTAAGACAATATGAGGAAGGCATGACTTTCATATTGCTAGTTTTCTTGGGTTAGATTATTGGAGCTTGGAGGTATGACTATTAATGGACCAGATCTTAGATTTCTGATTTAACAAGTCAAAAATGGATTTACTTCAATATGATTCAATATGAATTTGGTACAATTTTTTTTTTTTCAGAGAAATGATATGAAATTAGCATTAATACAGGTATAAATGTTATTTATTATGAATACACAAGTATAAATACAAAGAATGATTTTATCCATGTACGCATGTAAAATATAGGAATTATTTTATGCTTGGAAAAGAAAATATAGCCATTGGATAACTGCGTACAATTTGTCAATGTAATATGTTCTTGAGATATGATCCATTCCGAACTAGTAGAATTGGCACAATGAAAGACTCATATATAGATGTAATGACAGACTTATATATAGATGTAATGACAAAGAAATTACTTCAAATTCATTTAATCTCTTCAACGAATTGTTATAAGGATATAATAATTTTCTTATTTTTCCAAATTAGTTTTGCTAATATGAATTAATTTTTTAAAGATTACAAAAATATTAATAAAATGGGATTTAGTGTTTTCAGTCAGCATGTTGAATTATAAACTTTAATCCAGTCCGAATCTGATCCATTGACTAATTGGAGATTATGCCTACTTTTGGCAGAAATATGATGAGAATAATATCGAGGATTCTATCAAAAATGGTAATAGGTGAGGGTTGAATTCAGTTTTTAAGAACTTATTTACACCATTTTCCCTTGCCAGGTATCAATATGGTTGAACCAAGATATAGTTTCTTAAACATGCTGGTTATATTATGATGTTAGTGCTATTCAACTTTTAGCTTGTGTTTTTGTAACTGCTTAACTCTGGCTATTATGTTTTCATGTAAAAACACATCAAAATTAAAAAAATAATAGTTCATATATATAACTTTATCCATGCATCTGCCTTTTCATCTAAAGAGTATTATCATAATAGTAATGAGTCAAGAAATTCATACCCGTTCTAAGAGATATTGTTCTTCGATAGGCAATCGTGTATTTGTGTTGCATCTTCCACTGACAATTTCCACAAGGAGGACACCAAAACTATAAATGTCTGCTTTCCTCGTTAGCTGCCCCCTAATTGCATACTCTGGTGCCAGATAACCTCTAAAACAGCAAATGCAGAAATTAATACCAGATCCTATATGCTTGTTCAAACAAGCACAAGCGCATGCATACATAAATGAAATTTAATGACTAAGCTTAAAAAGACAACCCACACGTAAACTTAAAACATTTTATTGCAGCATCAGAATATGATCATATGCTTAAGAAAGCATTTTATTTGCGATGGGTATGTAATTCAAGGAAAATACTGGATTTATTCTGGTTTGGAAAGTAATTATCAACATAGTCAGAAGATTTCATCCAAATTATCAAAGAGTTATAGTGGTTCCCAAATATGCTGGATTACCAATCACTCAAGACCTGACAATAGAACATTCTCATAATCTCAAAAAAACCAACATTCCTTTACCTTAGTCCAAAAACTAGTACGAGAAGTCAAAAAAGAATAATTTAAATGTGCTGATGATATTGAACTTTATGATGGATTTGAATCATGCATATTCACCGTCTAATTCGTGCATCACTATTCCAAACAAACAACAGATATGCAACTGGCACCTTTCCATCATTGTATTCTCTGAGTGAAATTACATTGCAATGTAAAATAATTCAAACATTGACTTGCTGCACCTGACAGCATGCTTAGAAAAAAGAAGTTACATATCAATCAACATAACTGAAAAGTTCGAACTTACATTGTTCCAGCTACACGTGTACTGACATGAGTCATGTTGGGTGGAATAAGCTTGGCCAGACCAAAATCTGAAATTTTGGGAGACAGGTCTTTGTCAAGGAGAATATTGCTAGCTTTGATATCTCTATGAACAATGTGTGGCCGTAAGTCCTCATGGAGAAAGGCAAGCCCTCGTGCCACGCCAATGCATATTCTAGTTCGTGTTCTCCAACTAAACTGAATGTTACTTTGAGTGTGGCCTACTCCTGAAAGGGAAAATGCACTTTAGCAATCAAATTCAACTTGAATGCAAAACAAAGGGCAGTTAGGTATTAAGGCAACCTTTGCGTAAATTCTATTATTTTACACATATAATACTCATGGATTAACAAAGAATAAAACACTAAGAAAAAATTTAGCAAATTTCTAAATAACTTATATTCCAGAAAACTGAAGGATGGAACTACTTTTCCATGTTAAGAGCTACCAAGAGTAGCATGAATAAGACAATAACAAAGGCTTCTCAATGAAGAACAAAGCATTACCAAGAAGAGTTTGTGCAAGACTGTTATTCTCAAGGAAGTTATAGACTAAAATTCTGTGATTTTCTTCCACACAACAGCCATATAGCTTAACTAAGTTTTCATGCTCTATCTCCGAGATCACATTAATTTCCGTTAAGAACTCTTTCGCCCCCTGTCTTGATTCAGCTGAAAGAACTTTTATAGCTGCAATTTTCCCATCTTTAAGCCGTCCCTGACCAAAGATAATATATTTTAAGGAGAGAGTAAAAAAAAAATTACTATGTATAATGCTTTATTAAGGCATGCATTTAAAAAATAATCATGCAAATACCTTGTATACAGAACCAAAACCACCCTCTCCAATTTTATTGGCTGGACTAAAACCTTCAGTAGCATTTTTTAATTCCCTATAGGTGTATTGTTTAACATTGTGAATTCCTGCAACTTCTGTTCAGAAATAGAAACCAATAATAAGAAGCTTTATTATTGTTATGGTAAAAATAGCTATGAATTGTGTAATATGGAAATTATTACGGCAGGTATATTACTCTTTAGAAGAATAATTATTTCAGAAAGATATTCTCATCCAGATACATGAGATGATGAGAATATATTTCAAAACCTACCCACTTACCCCATTATAACACAAAGAAAATGCTTCATTTGCAGCTTACCTTCATCAACTCCCAAAGAATGCTTTGATGAAGAATTACTCTTCCAACCAAATAAAAAAAGGAACAAGTCATAATTGTATGATAGACCAGTCTTCTCTATCGAATGTCAAAAGATGTCCAAAATTAACAACTTCCAAGATCAGCTAACCTGAATCATCAGACACACATGACTTAGGTACACAGTTTTGCAGCATGAAAAAAATAAATAAATAAGTAAAAGAATCAAGGACAACAATGACTTTGGTACTCTTGACGTTGGAAGTTTCAAATGATGCACTCAAATCCGTAATGCAATAAAAACAAGATTACGTCTAATTAGGATGTTATTTTCTCATGTGGGAACAAAACTATATTAGTATGCAAGTGAGCAAAATCAAAATATGAAGACTTTGCAAAGTTTGCATAATCCCCCAGCCAAGCCAAGAAATATATAAATATACAAGAAAATCTAGAAAAGGCTCTAGCACAGAAACTCAAGCCAGAAGCAGTACATTGAGAGACACATACACCACATAAAGCCATAAGAATGCAAATGAGAAGGTAACAATGATTAATAGTCCTATAAAGTCGAGAACAGAACATAACACAAGAACAGGAAGCTGTAACACCATTTCAAGTATCCAACCCAAAACAAAATATAAAGGCATGTGATAATTCTAATGCAACCAACTTGTTTAATATTAACAAAAAGATCAAGGACAAGGGGCAACAAGGAAATGCCTAAGAAACTATCCACTCCCACACTTCTGATAAATTCCATCAAAACACCACAGTCAAGCCTTTCATCTAATTCTGCTGTAAATGTAGAATAATACACCTCCACAGCTTAAGAGACTCTAATTCATGTTTGATAGCTGAAGTCTATTAAATTTTTTTTCCTTCACAAGGTTGAAACACTGCACCTCCATTTCTGCTTGGTTGAACTCCTACTGTTATTTTTGTCACTAGTTTTTTATGATACATCTAATTGACCAAGGGGCAATAAATCAGAACTTATCTGGAACCCAAAAGACTTATTTGTTGAGAAAGCCAAAAAAATGCAAAGAATTGCATTTTATAAAAGTGCAAATTGAAAGTAATAAATTTAGCGGATTTTAGTGCTTCTAATTCACAACTAAATTCAGTTGTATGTTTATTTCCAATGCACAAGAGACTTTCATAAAATTGATTAATTAATAAATTTCAAAATATTCCTAATCCTTCATAGACAAGAAAATCCTAGCTCAAGTTAAAACACGAATAATCTTTATAAACAATGACAAGTATGCTTCCACAATTCAGTCGTAGCCTTGATGTTTCTAAGACATAATTAGTAACCCAACAAGAGGCAAACACCTCTGATGCTAAATATACAATCTTTCACTTAAAATGAACTTACCCAGCAGAAATCGTTTAAAAAATCAGACAGAGAAAAGAAAAAAAAAGATACTGAATTTGAAATTGAAGCTTGGAATTAGCATAGCCCAGGAAAACAAAAAGTCAAAGAAAGATGAGAACAGATCAAAAGTAGAATAAGACTAATAAGAGAGGCTTACCTTGAAAACCCAGAAAGAAGAAGAAGAAGCAGAGATGGGTTGGTTAAGAACAGAGAGAGATTATAGGAGGCGTTCGCTGGAGGTGAGGTGAGGTATGAATTAGAAGGGAACAGGTGGAGAAGAGAAGCAGTGTTGGCAAAGTCCATGAAGGAACGCTCACGTTCTTTGAATCTTCAATTCCTCAGCTTGACTTGACTTTTAGCATTTGAATTTGTCGATAATCTAATTTAATACTAGTGCTACGACTACTCCCTTTTCACTTTTAACTTTTCCCTAAAACTAACAAAAAAAGGAAAAATGATTTTATCGTGTTTATTAATCCTATAAATAATTATAAAAGACAAAGTTGAATAGATACATACATTTAGAGATGGAAGTGACCACTCCGTTCCGTCTAACGAAGATATGAATAGATATTAGTTAGTTAGGATGAATACGATTGCTATCCACAATAAATATGGGTAGGGTATGGATATTAAACTTTATGTACTCGCTATTCATTATTCCTTATAATAAACGGTTTTGATAATAAATACTTGCGTATTGTACTCATTTATTAGTAAAAAACATATTTTAAATAAGTTTAGATTTGAATAGTTTAAAATGTGCAGATACTATATCCGTTTAAGAGGTATTTTAAATAAGTTTGAAACGGATAAGGGTAGTAAAATTTTAAACGGATTTTGATATGGATATTTAAACGAGTTCAAGACGAATATGAATAGTAAAATTTTAAATAGATAGGGTTACGGATAATTCAAAATTTACGGGTATCCTCCACTTCCATCCCTACATATGGTGTAATATGCTATTATTAAAGAGCAATGCTAAATGGTTGAGTCTGACTCTACGAGAATCTTTGGTTGTGCATTTACAGCGACAATGTTTTATTGCACTTTATAACTATAATATTTTATTTGTATAGTTGCGATTTACTTAGTTGCCCATTAGTAATGATTTTATTTGCAATCATTATTTCTATTAGAAAAAGTGACTCCCTATAACTACAATGATGGAAATGAATCGAATATGTATCCTGTGTCAGGCGGCATACTCACACAAGCCACTGGTCCTCATCCAATCATATTGTATCTTGAAATAATAATATCTAATGTGTTGTCCTTCATGGAAGAGAGGTGGGATGAAGTTAATTTAAAAAAAAAATTAATATGAATGTAATGTCATGACCAGGAATGTGTAAATAATCTGTATAATAGTGAGAATAAGAAAAAGAACATTGGGATTGATAAAAAAATATGGTTACTTTAGTAATGAATACATTAAAAATGTTGGATATGAATACATTAAAAATCGCTATAAAAGTAAGATTGCTTATATTGATTTTATAAATTAAAATCAATATTTCTCTTAATATTTTATAATGCCGAACTAATGTTTTTAGCTTTCTAATATTAATTAATAAAATCATCTTATTTTTTTAAGGAGTATATTAATTTTTATTAAATTAATCAACTCAATGAAAAGGAATATTGTACCAAATTTTACCTCCTAATTGATAATAATACAACATTTTATGTGATAATAATGATATTATTTGTATTCCAATTGTCTATATTTTCGATCATAATATATCAATGACCTTTTCTACAAGAAATATTAATTAGGTGTCACGACCCATTTCCATGGGCCGGACCGGCACTAGGGCCCAGGTAAGCTTAAGGCCCCCGAGACCCATAGTAAGCCTGAAACACTACAAATTTGCTATCTCAATATAATTTTAAACATTTACAAATTTCCCTGCTTACAATACGCTATATTTATAATACGGGCTCACAGAATTATTCCATCTATAATAATACACAACTTAAAAGTATACAAGTTCTATAACTGCGGAGTTTACTGACGGATGTATACATATAAGTCTTCGGACATTTATCTATTTAATTGATCAATACTAAAATTAGCGAATTTCTTTTTAACGGTGAAGAGCAGAGTTATAGCTGGATTTAGAAAATGCTACTTCCTGAAAGATTTGAACAAAAGAGATGTGAGTTTATTAATGAATAATAATTATTGCACAACACATGCATTCACACAATTGTATAAATATATCAACCTAGTCATCCGACTAGGTATATGCTCACACAGCCAGTCACACAAATGGCGTATCACCAGCACTCACAATTATTAACATCTTCATATAATCACATCACGTGGAAATTAGTCAGTGGAGTCACCGAACCCCCGATGAGCCGTCCTCCCACATGGCTCATCCTCTCACATGTGCACCAGGGAGCCGATCCCCCATACTGGCCGACCGGTCTAATCCTCACTTGACCAGCCCTCTCATTATTTTTCCATTCTCTCTTTTCTTTTCCATACCAACAGGAGGCAACCCGGTCGTCTCCATCAAATCTAGATCATCAGGCGCTCACAACAGGAGGCCATCCTGCGGGCTGCGATCAAATCTAGATTATCCGGTGCGCCCAATAAAGAAGCCAACCTGTGGTTAACAGTAACGGTAACGGTAGGTGCACACGGGGGCGCCGATCTCCCATTTACCCGGCTAACAGAAACAGAATCAGGATCCATATAACAGAATCAGAATATAACAGAATCAGAATCAGGATCCGTATAACAGAAACAGTCTCACAAACCCATGGTGACCCACTTCATCCCAATTCCACACAAACAAAGCAAGGCATTGTCACATCACAACTAATCAAACATTGCAATTAATTGCAGAAATATTGCAAAGTTAAACATCGGAATGCAATGCACAATTAGACATTCATACTCAAATGCAAATAAATAAATAATATTAACAATAAACAACAATGATAGAATAAATAATAATAATGAAAATAAACAATAACAATGAAAATAAATAAGTAATTGAATAATTAAGTAAATAGTAATGATAGTAAAATAATTAGAATACTTTATTTATTATGTATTAAGTTATAGAATTATTCTAAATAAACTTATTACTTTATATTGTTAACTAAAACTAATCTAAGTTCTATCGAAATTTCGCCAGCACCTCCCCTAAAAATTGGGCTATTTACCTACTCAAATATCACAATAATATATATATTAATCATTCAATGCACACAGCCCATCCGTCGGGCGATCTAACAGTTAAATTTCCCTTCCTCCATCCAAATAATAATGTCAACATTCAACTATTAATTCACAACTTATAATAGCCTTCAAACGTGTTCCAATAATATTACTGAACATTCTTTGCTTCACATAAATATAATCAGCTTAATTCTCATCCTCCTTTCAAAACAACCATGTCAAGAATAAGGCTCGTATACACTTAATGTATGTGATCATCCATACACCAAGCCAATTTAAAAAAAAAAGTTCTAAATGTGTAATATTGTTTTATCGTTTTCTATCCGCTTTCATTTGTGCAAAAAAAATTGTTTTTGATTGGATGTGTAAATGAGACTCCTGCACCTGAGTCCATATCATGTAATGTTTGGAGAAGCTTTTGTTCAGGAAAAACGGCAACGCGCCAATACAATGCACAATGAAATTTACACCACAAAATTTAGCTGATGATAATAACAACATAAAAGGAACCACACTTTTTTTTTTTTTTTTTTTTTACTACCAAAGGTATAAAGGAACCACATTTTGAATGTGCAAAACAACGTTTTTAATTTAATGTTTAACTCCAATTAGAGCCTATAAAAAGCTGAGCAAAGGCACTCTCCCTGCTCACAGTGTCACACTTGCCACAAAATAATCAACCATACCCAGAATTAGCAGGTTTAAGAAAATATAAAATGGAAGTTTCAGCAGTTCCTGCTCTTATTCATACTGTTAAAACTGATGTTGATCGTCGCTCTGCAAAATTTCACCCTAGCATTTAGGGTGACTATTTTCTCTCCTACCACTCTAATCTTATGGTATTATATAAAAGAACTATGCTTGCTGTTCAAATTTAATTGTATCCATTTTTTTTCTGTATTTATTTTTATAGTTTCATAAATTTCTTAAGAAAACATTAGCGTTCAAATTTTTTTTTTTTTTTTTTGTTAATCTTCATAATAGTAGCTAAGAATTTCCATTTCTATATCAACTTCCCTATTCAAGATCAAAATTCATGAAATGTATTGAAAAGGGTTGAAAATAATTTACCCGACTCGCCGAAAATTCGAAAAGGAAGGCAGCGCGACTGCACCTATTGCGAGCAGCTCCTGGGTTTGCTGTGCCAACCGGAACAGGAAGGGGAGAGTGAAGAAGAGACCGAAGCTTCTTCATCGACAACAGGGAATCGACGCCGCCGAAAAATCAGGCAGGAGGAAGCTCGACGCGATCTTCCGATCGAAGGGTGTCGCGGCACTCCTGCACCTTCTGCGTACGCCAGAGACGAAAGAGAGAGGAGAAGGGAAGCCGGGATCCGCTGCGACGTGGACGCGATGGCGAGGAGGCACAGCGCTGGTCTTCGGTTGTCGGAAAAAGAAGAGGAGGAGGAGGAGGAGGTCGCGCGCTGGCGCTGGCGCAAGGAAGGAGAAGGGGAAAGAAAGAAAAAAAAAGAAAAAGAAAAAGAAAAGAAAGAAAAATCTTGGGCTTCTAGACCATTCCGATTCGATTCGAACCGGTTTGGTCTAATTCTATGATTTGGCTCAATTAGCTTGGTTTTCGAAAAAAATCGAATTGGTTTACGGGTCTAGTTTAGCAATAATAAAATACTAGCTGGTGTAATCTTATTGGTTGAAATAAAAATTTTATTTTTTTAAATGAAAATTTTACGAAATTAAATTTTCGGGTCGTTTCAATCTCCCCCCCTTATAAAAATTCGTCCTCGAATTTTAGAAATGAGCAAGAAATAGGAATGCAACTAGAAAAGAAAGCATGTAAGGATATTTAACAAACAAATTATCATTTGATTGACATCCAAGAATAATGAATGGATGGTTTCATTATAACTCAAACCCCTTAAACTAGCAAACAAGGTTCCATCACACTCAAAATGTATTCGTTCAACCATCTATTACATCTATTGTCACTTGATTAAAACTCACAGGAAACTTAAGTCTATTACTATAACCTCCAATTTCTATTATCAGTCAGCTACTGAAATCTTTAGAAAGTCATTCAATAAAACCGAGTTTAGCAGTAACATGCATAATAATAATAATAATAATAATAATAATACATAGCTTACGAAAACTAAAAATAATTGAAATTTGATTTTATATATAGTGATAAAAATTATCTCATTTAATTTACATATATACTTACTAAAACTCTTATTAATCAAATATTCAAGAACTTATTACTTTAATTGAAAACTTTAAGAAAAATCGTCTGTTACTTCCGTTGTCTATTATATCATAGGGCACTTCGAAATAACTGTCTTTGTTTCTCATCTATACCAATTTGATTGTCCCTATGATATCTTTACCATAGACTAGTTCATCTGTTATATAGCTCCTAGATCACTGTGGCCCCTAGCTATTTCACTCCTATAAAAATTTTCACTCCTTCCACTTAACCGCCAGCGTCTCTTTCTGGTACTTATTCCTTAAGTTATCTTAATACTTACCACTAAAATCGACTTTCATAATAACATCTTTTAATTGTTCAAATTTCAGTTAATAACCCAAATCTCATTTGATAACCTTCCATTGTGCTTATGTTGCCTATTAATCCATTCTAGATATATTAGAGTATTCTTATTAATTATTTCGTCTATTAATCATTGTTAATCGTGATCTATCTAATCACCAACATTTCGATCTAAAACTTATTATTTACTCTAACTATACGCTTTTATCAAATTACACATCAATACAAATGTCTTCTATAAAAATTTCTTAAGTCCTGACCTAATGCTATCTTAACACCCAAATATCACATCAAATCAATCTCATTAGCTTTTTATCGCCTAATGCATATATACTAATAACTTCTCACTTTTCTGTCCATGTCATGGACTAGAATTTTCTAAACTATAGTCTTAACGTTTAATTAAAAGTCTTAATTAGCCATACGTCTACCTATCACTAACTTGAGTCAACTTTATATTTAACTTACCTATCTCATTTGTCCTTAATCAAACAATATTCTCTTATTCAAGTCGAGTAAGATATTTATAAATTACTTTGATTTGTCTACCACTTGCTCCTAGCATATATTACACCTTGTTACATATACCATTTCTATATCCTTAAACCATTCAAGTCCATTCCTAATGTTATTCCTTCCATTTATTTTGCAACCTCGCTTCTAAACTAAAGTTGTCTCCTCAAACTTTTCCAACATTTGTGTCCTTATTTCAACTATTAATTGTCTACTTACTTCTTATTAACATCATCATTTCTCATTACTACCTTTAATCTTGTTCTTCTTAAAACTTTCTTTTTAAGTTCTAACCATACTCACGATCAACTTACCTTGTTGTTTTACCTAACTGGCCCCGTGATATAAATAGACAACTTTCAAAAATAATTTTCTATACAAATAATCAATTTTCAATTTATTTATCATAACACAATTTGAATTCAAAATAAAAATGAGGTTTTAAATTTAAATATCAATATCAAGTAAATAAAACAATAAAAAGAAATTTTAAAGAAATTCAGTAGCCGAACTGAATACTAAAATACCGATTCCTAATCACCCAAAATTCATCAATCCACCATACAAATGAAAAATCTATTTATTCTCTACACCATCCTATTCACTATAGGAATAGAGCTCGCATGAAAAGTAGTGTACTGGGTGATCAGGCCAATCCACTACCATCAGGTATTACTCTATTCCTTAGGGAGGAAAATCACAAGTTTCCTTCCTTATGTTGGTTACGGCCGATCCCAACATAAAGAAATTTCCTATACTCCGCAGTTGTGTCCTAGAACCCTAACCTAAGCTCTGATACCAACTTTGTCACGACCCATTTCCATGGGCCGGACCGGCACTAGGGCCCAGGTAAGCTTAAGGCCCCCGAGACCCATAGTAAGCCTGAAACACTACAAATTTGCTATCTCAATATAATTTTAAACATTTACAAATTTCCCTGCTTACAATACGCTATATTTATAATACGGGCTCACAGAATTATTCCATCTATAATAATACACAACTTAAAAGTATACAAGTTCTATAACTGCGGAGTTTACTGACGGATGTATACATATAAGTCTTCGGACATTTATCTATTTAATTGATCAATACTAAAATTAGCGAATTTCTTTTTAACGGTGAAGAGCAGAGTTATAGCTGGATTTAGAAAATGCTACTTCCTGAAAGATTTGAACAAAAGAGATGTGAGTTTATTAATGAATAATAATTATTGCACAACACATGCATTCACACAATTGTATAAATATATCAACCTAGTCATCCGACTAGGTATATGCTCACACAGCCAGTCACACAAATGGCATATCACCAGCACTCACAATTATTAACATCTTCATATAATCACATCACGTGGAAATTAGTCAGTGGAGTCACCGAACCCCCGATGAGCCGTCCTCCCACATGGCTCATCCTCTCACATGTGCACCAGGGAGCCGATCCCCCATACTGGCCGACCGGTCTAATCCTCACTTGACCAGCCCTCTCATTATTTTTCCATTCTCTCTTTTCTTTTCCATACCAACAGGAGGCAACCCGGTCGTCTCCATCAAATCTAGATCATCAGGCGCTCACAACAGGAGGCCATCCTGCGGGCTGCGATCAAATCTAGATTATCCGGTGCGCCCAATAAAGAAGCCAACCTGTGGTTAACAGTAACGGTAACGGTAGGTGCACACGGGGGCGCCGATCTCCCATTTACCCGGCTAACAGAAACAGAATCAGGATCCATATAACAGAATCAGAATATAACAGAATCAGAATCAGGATCCGTATAACAGAAACAGTCTCACAAACCCATGGTGACCCACTTCATCCCAATTCCACACAAACAAAGCAAGGCATTGTCACATCACAACTAATCAAACATTGCAATTAATTGCAGAAATATTGCAAAGTTAAACATCGGAATGCAATGCACAATTAGACATTCATACTCAAATGCAAATAAATAAATAATATTAACAATAAACAACAATGATAGAATAAATAATAATAATGAAAATAAACAATAACAATGAAAATAAATAAGTAATTGAATAATTAAGTAAATAGTAATGATAGTAAAATAATTAGAATACTTTATTTATTATGTATTAAGTTATAGAATTATTCTAAATAAACTTATTACTTTATATTGTTAACTAAAACTAATCTAAGTTCTATCGAAATTTCGCCAGCACCTCCCCTAAAAATTGGGCTATTTACCTACTCAAATATCACAATAATATATATATTAATCATTCAATGCACACAGCCCATCCGTCGGGCGATCTAACAGTTAAATTTCCCTTCCTCCATCCAAATAATAATGTCAACATTCAACTATTAATTCACAACTTATAATAGCCTTCAAACGTGTTCCAATAATATTACTGAACATTCTTTGCTTCACATAAATATAATCAGCTTAATTCTCATCCTCCTTTCAAAACAACCATGTCAAGAACAAGGCTCGTATACACTTAATGTATGTGATCATCCATACACCAAGCCAATTTAAAAAAAAAAAGTTCTAAATGTGTAATATTGTTTTATCGTTTTCTATCCGCTTTCATTTGTGCAAAAAAAATTGTTTTTGATTGGATGTGTAAATGAGACTCCTGCACCTGAGTCCATATCATGTAATGTTTGGAGAAGCTTTTGTTCAGGAAAAACGGCAACGCGCCAATACAATGCACAATGAAATTTACACCACAAAATTTAGCTGATGATAATAACAACATAAAAGGAACCACACTTTTTTTTTTTTTTTTTTTTTTACTACCAAAGGTATAAAGGAACCACATTTTGAATGTGCAAAACAACGTTTTTAATTTAATGTTTAACTCCAATTAGAGCCTATAAAAAGCTGAGCAAAGGCACTCTCCCTGCTCACAGTGTCACACTTGCCACAAAATAATCAACCATACCCAGAATTAGCAGGTTTAAGAAAATATAAAATGGAAGTTTCAGCAGTTCCTGCTCTTATTCATACTGTTAAAACTGATGTTGATCGTCGCTCTGCAAAATTTCACCCTAGCATTTAGGGTGACTATTTTCTCTCCTACCACTCTAATCTTATGGTATTATATAAAAGAACTATGCTTGCTGTTCAAATTTAATTGTATCCATTTTTTTTCTGTATTTATTTTTATAGTTTCATAAATTTCTTAAGAAAACATTAGCGTTCAAATTTTTTTTTTTTTTTTTTGTTAATCTTCATAATAGTAGCTAAGAATTTCCATTTCTATATCAACTTCCCTATTCAAGATCAAAATTCATGAAATGTATTGAAAAGGGTTGAAAATAATTTACCCGACTCGCCGAAAATTCGAAAAGGAAGGCAGCGCGACTGCACCTATTGCGAGCAGCTCCTGGGTTTGCTGTGCCAACCGGAACAGGAAGGGGAGAGTGAAGAAGAGACCGAAGCTTCTTCATCGACAACAGGGAATCGACGCCGCCGAAAAATCAGGCAGGAGGAAGCTCGACGCGATCTTCCGATCGAAGGGTGTCGCGGCACTCCTGCACCTTCTGCGTACGCCAGAGACGAAAGAGAGAGGAGAAGGGAAGCCGGGATCCGCTGCGACGTGGACGCGATGGCGAGGAGGCACAGCGCTGGTCTTCGGTTGTCGGAAAAAGAAGAGGAGGAGGAGGAGGAGGTCGCGCGCTGGCGCTGGCGCAAGGAAGGAGAAGGGGAAAGAAAGAAAAAAAAAGAAAAAGAAAAAGAAAAGAAAGAAAAATCTTGGGCTTCTAGACCATTCCGGTTCGATTCGAACCGGTTTGGTCTAATTCTATGATTTGGCTCAATTAGCTTGGTTTTCGAAAAAAATCGAATTGGTTTACGGGTCTAGTTTAGCAATAATAAAATACTAGCTGGTGTAATCTTATTGGTTGAAATAAAAATTTTATTTTTTTAAATGAAAATTTTACGAAATTAAATTTTCGGGTCGTTTCATTAGGTGATGATGATAAAGATTAATTTTTTTATAAACTACCATGAAATATAATATTAGACATGTCTTATAACACTG
The DNA here is from genome assembly GCF_041381405.1 of Jatropha curcas. NCBI lineage: Eukaryota > Viridiplantae > Streptophyta > Magnoliopsida > Malpighiales > Euphorbiaceae > Jatropha > Jatropha curcas. The sequence continues at coordinate 6,216,402 of NC_143157.1, read as the reverse complement.
TGAAAGATATTATTCTATTACTGTTTAGAGACATAAGAGAATTGGACAAGGACCATAGGTTCAAATGGTGTGTGAGCATGTTACCTAGACATGGGTTCGATTGGCTTTTACTAATTAACATTAGAACGCTAAAGAAGTTAGTTCTAGATTACAAAAAATTAAGATTCTTAATTTACTGAAAATATTAATTTTAATTTATAAAATCAATATAAGCAATCTTACTTTATAGTGATTTTTAATTTATTCATTAGCCAATTTTGTCATTATTAAATTAACTATGTATTTTTTTATCAATCCCAATGTTCTGTTTTTCATTTTCACTATTATATAGATTATTTATACACCATTGGTCATGACATCACATTCATATTAATTTTTTTTAAATCAACTTCATCTTACCTCTCTTCCATGAACGGTAGCATAGTAGATATTATTATTTCGGGACACAATATGATTGGATAAGGACTAATGATCCAGATGGTATGTGAGTGTGCTGCCTAATGTAGGACACGGGTCTGATCCCTCTCTATTTTTTTCTCATTTTCTCCTATTTTTTCATTTTTTTTCTCCTGTTTTCTGGCCAACACAGGCCATAGTATCTTCTCTTTTCTCTTTCTCAAATTTGGATTCATATTACAAACAATAATCTTTCACAAGTATTTAATATACAACCAACAAAAATGATAAAAAAAAAAAACTACATGCTTAATAATTATTGCTCCCATCAAATAATTCCTTTTTTGTAAATTAAAAAAAAAAAAAGCTACATCCTTAATAATTATAACTCCTATCAAATACTCCCTCCGATTCATTTATATAAATGAAGTTTCTATTTTCGGCGTTTTATTTATATAGATAAAGTTGCTTAATTTAAATTATAACCAAAATGCAAAGTCCAAATTACCCTTGATTTTCTTTGTTCAGAGTACCAAATTTTTAAAAAAATAAGAAAGTGGTAGATAAAGATGAAATATTGCATTAAATATGATTGACTAATCAATTCATGGTTGTATTATCTTTCTCTCTCTGTTTGAAGCAAAATTGCACGCATTTAGACATTTTTTGTGGCGGATTTTATGACAAATTAATCGTGTAGAAAAATGAGCATGGGTCATGTAAGTGGGGCACAAGAGAATGTTAGGGGCATATTTAATTTGAATGCTTTGTCTCAAAATGACAGTGCTTTGCTGCAAAAAAACAAAAAAAAAAAAAAAATTGTACCCATAAATTCTTTTGTTTTGAGAATGATGACAAGCTGACCTTTTTAATGTGCAAAACTTTCTTGATAAAGCGTAAGTTTAACACTTCTTGCATTTCAGAAAGAAGCTTGTTTTTCACTAAATTTTTAGTTTCTTCTGTCAAGTTCCTTTTTTTTGCTCCATTCTTTGTACTAGCAACCACGCCAAAAGGACATTATGTGAATTCAAGCTCTTGATTATGATTCGGTGATTGTATATTTTCTTCTACATTTAAATCGATCAAGTCTAAAGAACTAACAGTAGGAATGAACACATTTTTTGAAGTTGTGGGCAAATCAGAAGGTTGCATATTCAAATCAAATAAATATGACATGGTTGTAAGAAGTGGACTTTTAGATTTTTTATTGTAGTTCGTGTGCAATCATTGTTAGCTAATGAATTGACGTTATTTATAAGTAGGTATTTGGGAAGAATTTGAAGAGACAATTAATGCTATCAAAATTTTTGGCTCTAAAAAGATTATTTGCACATAATCCCTTTATTAAGTGTCCATATTTTTAAACGAAAATTAAAATTTCATTTTCGACCAAAATTTTTGCACTAAAAAGGGTGGGCCAAATTTAAAAATTTTGATTTGGAGGTAAAACTTGACGTTAAGTAGGAGAAATCGGTAGGTTTTTGCTGTGATTTATCCTTTTATTATGGTTATAAGTCATTAATTGTGTTTATGGAATAAAGTGACATGATATATTTGACTTTCAAAGCAAATATTCAATTAATGCAGTGTTGGGGGGAAGATAGAAAAGATTTGGCCAAAGATTATAGTTAAACTAACTCCTTAATCCATGTGTAAAGTTAATTGTTTCTATATAAATGAATCGAAAAGAGTAATTTTTTTATGTTAGCTGGTCATCATTAAATTAGGAGAGAGAATGTGAATTTTTAAATTTAAAATTTCTTTCTCTTTTTGTTAACTAAAGTTTTACGACATTCCCATCATTAAAACAAGAAATAGAGAATGCAAGTTTCAAATTCAAATTTAATATTCCTTATCTAACTAATACAAATTATTAAAGATACTATTGATATTTCACCTATCAAGATTTTAGTTGAGTCACGCTCAACTTGAGTCAAACATTTTTATTGTATATTAAAATACCCGAATTTTGTAATTTCTTGCTTTATTTTGACCTTTTGGTTTATTTTATTTTAATTTTTACCTATTGTCGCATAAGCACTCTCAATTGCAATTAACGATGGAATTATAAATGCAAAAATGTTTTCATCATTTTTTAATCAATATAACACTTATAATTTAGAAAATTTTCACTATCTAATTAATGTTGCATAAACTAAATTTTAATTTTTAAAATGAATGGACTAATTAATAATTTAATAATATAAATTTATTTCACTTATTAAAAAATCTCGAGGCATGACATAAAAATTAATTTAATGAAATATAATTTTTTTTTTCTAATTATGTATTTGATTTTCAAAATATCTATATTTTAAATATAAAAAATTCTAATTTTTGTAATTTTTTTATTGATAATATATTCAAATTATTATACATTTAATAAAAAAATAAATAATTTATTAATTATTTTAATTGCACATGTCTCGAATACCATGTTTTTGAAACAATAATTACGTATTCGGTCATGTTTCGACAGTAGAAAATCTGCAGGTGCGGTGGTTCCCTGCTCCTTTGGGCTGCGTTAAGTTGTAATATTTATGTTGCGATGAGGAGAGCCTGATGTCAATTTGATTTGAGGTTGTTTTCCAAAATACAACGGCTTAATTTTATCCGTTGTCCCTCAATTATACACTCTATTATATCTGTGTATAATAATTTCAATTTTTTACGCAAAAATATAATTTATATTGCAGTCAAAATGCCATTGTCAGTATAGCCATTTGACATTGGATAAAAAACTGATATCGCACATTGAAAAAATAAAAAGCATCCGTGTCAGCCCTATCAAGTCAGACATCTACTAAAAGTAAAACTCTCTCTTTCTCATGTGAACACAATTTATTTCTCTCTCCACTGGTTTCTTCTCCTCTACCAAAAACAAAACCCATCGACGCCCTGTACTGAAATATATATATCCGAATGAAACAAATACGTCGTCCCATCACTGCTCTTAAGCTTCACTGACCCATCAGCCTCATGAGCCACCACCTTATTTGGCACTCTCAACGGCTCCTTCACTCGTGCCTCTCCGTTGAAGTGGTGCTGAGTTCCACCGAGTCTCGGCACCAGCGCTGGAGCCAATGCATCAAAAATGAGTAGAGTCAGAGGAGAACTGAGTTTGGCCGGTGGAGTAGGTCTTTTAAGATGGTTTGCTTTGGGGTCAACTTTCGGAGCTCCTTCAGGCTTAACGACAGTAATGGAATGAAAATTTCGATTGCAATTGAAATCATTTTCTACTGATTGAGGAATTAATAGCTGTTTGATCCCATGGATTATACTATCGGGTCGAATAATAGAGTCAGAATGGATCACTTTAGCATGACCTACAATTCTTTCTCCAGATTTTTGTTCTCGCGTTAAGCGAAGAAGATTATTGGAAAGCGTACAATATTACGTTGACAAGGAGTCAGTCGGCCATTCGTTCGAGTTAATCCGAGTTGGGTTTATAAGAAAGATAATTAATTCTTATAAGGAATTGAGGTTACCAGGTTCGAGCCAGAAGTGCTTGAACTCAAGGTCAAAATGACGCTCAAGAGCTTCATTTTTTGAAGTGAAGATGGTGATGTTTGGAAAAGAGAGAAATTGTGTTCACATGAGAAACAGAGAGTTTACTTTTACTATATTCTAACTTGGCAGGGTTGACGTGAGTGCTTTTTATTTTTCCAATATGCCATGTCAGTTTTCTATTCAATGTCAAACGGCTACACTCACGAAGGCATTTTACTGTAACATAAATTAAAATTTTGGTATTTTTCATAACAAATTGAAATTTTAGTACTTTTATCAATGTAAAAGGATGTATACTCGAGGGACAATAGGTCAAAGTAAGCCAAAATGCAACAGGTCACTTTATTCTTGGTATTTCTGATTTCTGCAGTGGAAATGGTGATGCGAGGTTGGCTAAAGCTACCGATCTGAAAAAAGTATTATTTTGGGGTAAATGAAATAAATGATCATCTAATTTTACACTTAGATTTATTTAAGTTATATAATTTCAATTAATAATTTTTTAGTCACTTAATTTTGATTTTTTATTTCATCGGGAGGTTACTTACTAAAGTCCGGTAATTGAAATAGTAATACGATATTAAATATTACATATATCTCAAATTTTCGATGATAATATTCCGGTGAGTGACCTCCTATTAAAATAAATATCCAAATTTAGTAATTGAAAAAGACAAATTAAAATTATAGGAGCTTATAAAATTAAGTGTGAAGTCAACTGATTATTAGTGTAATTTATCATATTATCTTAGATCAAACGTAGAGAGTTTGCTAATGTCCTTGTTGAAACACATGCCAAAAAGTTACAAATGTTACAGATCATAATGAGTTTGGGTAAGTGATAGCTGATCGTGAAGATATTCTGTAAAACCTCACAAATGTTACTTTGAGTTGAGTAAGAAGACAACTAGATAAATGTTTTAAATTGAAGAATCTCCTTTCCTTCAAAAAAAATTTATAAATCTTATTTTTATCATTAATTTTTAAAAAATAAAAAAAAATACTTCTTTATTTATAATTTCAACCTTAATTACAAATTGAAGGTACTATTACAATGAAAGATCAAAATTAGTGTAAAATTGATAAAAAAAATGAAAATGTTATGAAATGTAAAAATTTCCATAGTTCAGGGTATTCTGACATGTTAAGATGAGATATCTAGATCAAAGTAGAACTTAAATTAAAATAATTAATAATACTACCTTATTTTCTTAAAAGTGTCGTATAAATAAAAAATTAAAAAATGTCAAATTTATTTTAAACAGAAGTAATAATTTACTAAAGTTTCTTCTTAAAAAAAAAAAAATAATTTACTAAAGTTTCAAGAGATATTATTTTATTAGTAGCCGTCTTTCCCCTCTGTCTAAATCAGCAAATTCTGGAAGCTGCTCCTTTTTCCCCTTCGCAAGGATAGTCAACTTAAACAAATTAATATTAATTCTTTTGAAATTATATTTTAAAAATGCAAAAAAATATTTGTCAAAATATTATTATATTTTAAAAATTCCGTGAAATTTAATCATATGATTAAGAATCATGTCTTATTTTGTCAAAAATAATGTTAGAGCGTTTTAGATTATATCATGTGCTATCAAATACATCGATCAATGATATCTATAAATTGAATTAATAAAAATACTCTTTAGGAAATCTATTATTATAAAAATAAATGGCATAATAAAATTTTAATATAATTTTAAATTAAAAATTATATAAATGTAATTAAAATTTTGTATTTTAATGTATATTATATGTCTTCTTTAAGAATATTTAAAATAGATTAGGTAATAACACGTTGTATCGGGTTCTATTCTTTTTTTTTTTTTTTTTACCTTATTGCCAGGAACCGACTAAATTCGGTTCAGGGCTTTATCACAATCAAGGCTCTTCTCTCCTCCTTATAAATGTATTTAGTAGGAATTGAATCCGAAAGCTCTTTGTACATACCCAGCCTTATTGCCAATTGAGCCATAATTTGTAGATTGTATCGAGTTCTACTTTGATCGTGAATGCCATGAGTAAAATCACGATCTAACCGTTAAAAGCTGTAATAAATGGATTAAATGAGTAATTTCATTATTTTTGCCATTTGTACAGCCCATATAGATTAAATGTTATGCCATATAAGCGCACACATAGGCATATATGGGTACACTTAGTTCTATTAGATATTCCAATTGTACATATCATTAGGAGACATTAAATTAAAAAAAAATATAAATCTAAATACTCAATTGTCATAATTTTCCTTTCATACACACAAAAGAAAAAAAAAAAAAAGGCGAACTACAAACACCAAAATAACATTATCCCTTATATCAATTTTACATAGCTTAACTAGTAAGTTTTGTAATAGTTAAAGAAAACTCACAAATTACGTTTCTCAATAAATTAATTCTAAAATAATATTTTTAGAAAAAATAACTAATTTAAATTTTTCAAAACAAAATAGCGGTAAAATGAATTCTTATTAATAATGAAATTACACAGTTAGCATTGGCCTAATAGTCCAAAGTTCAAATAATTATTTTAGGCCAAACGTGTAAATTCAGCCTTTATTTTTTATACGAAAAAATCTTGTGGCACTTTTAACTTTATGAGAATTTATTATATTCCTAAAATTATATATTTTGGTAAAATTGCATACTTCTCTGTACTAAAAATAATAGTTTTTTTTTTTTACTATTTTTAGATTTTATATGCAAAATATTTATCCGTGGTTAGCGTACTTTTTAGAACAAGTTCACATTAATCTATTTTTAATTAGAGTATTTAATAGAAAAAATTTTACAAGTTGATGTACTTAATAAGTACAATTTTTTTAAGTGAAAGAGTTCAATAGATCAAAATAAAAGTTGAGAATGCTACAAAATTTTCTATGTAAAATACATGAGTTAATTTATGCGTTGCGCCAATTATTTTATTTTAAGAGCATAATAAATACATACATGAGATGAGAACAATCGAGTTGGACACATTCATTTTTAAAACCATGATAATTTTAACAATGTATGTGACATCCTGGACATCAGGGGGCATCACCTTAGGCGAATCTCACATCGGCTATGGACGAGGTAAACGATCTATACATAAGAGTGGTAGTCTCTAACCTTGGTAGGCGCTTTTTGAGTTGGTAGAGTGGGTGACCCCTGGCTCAAAGGGACAAAACCGTGAGGTGTAGGGACATCTGGGCCATCCGGGGACTATGCCAAAGCGGACAATACTTACCAAGGGTAGGGCTATGACAATTGGTATCAGAGCCAGCCTCGTTCCCTCTGGCTGGTGGTGGGGCAAACCTCAGCGAGGACGCTGAGTCCCTTAGGGGGGGTGAATGTGACATCCTGGACATCAGGGGGCATCACCTTAGGCGAATCCCACATCGGCTACGGACGAGGTAAACGATCTATACATAAGAGTGGTAGTCTCTAACCTTGGTGGGCGCCTTTTGAGTTGACAGAGTGGGTGACCCCTGGCTCAAAGGGACAAAACCGTGAGGTGTAGGGACATCTGGGCCATCCGGGGACTATGCCAAAGCGGACAATACTTACCAAGGGTAGGGCTATGACAATGTATGTTAACTCAAGTAAAAAATTAAATATTAACGCAAAATTATCAAATAATTTACAGTGTCAACAATGTAGAACTAATTTCACTTATTGGTGCATAAATAGAGTAATTTTTAACTATTTAATTGATTTATAAGATGATTATTTGTCCTAAGACTATTTAATTTATTCTAAAGACTTCATATTATATTAAAAATCTTTTTATGTGTTTTAAATCTTACAATATCTGTGTTCCGAATTTACTGAAACTAAAATATTTTACTTCTTAAAAAAAAGAAATTGTAATATATATATATATCAAAATTATTATTTAAAATTATTTTTGCTATTATTAAATAATGAATTTTAGAGAATAATTAGTAAAATATTTACTTTCAACCGAATAATGTATGAATTTTTAATATGTATAATTTGACAAAACACGTATATTAAGAATTTAGTCCATAGAATTATTCTGTCCGTTTTTATCCTTAATTTATTAAAATATTAATAAAAATTCTTCATTTAATGAATAATAATAAAAATTATTATAAAAAAAATTATTTACATATTTAAACTTAAAATTTTTTTAAATATTTTAAAACATTAAAAAAATATAAGCACATAAAAAGAAGTATATTATTTTACCTTCTAAGAATTCAATAAATAGTGTTTTAATTGTTTAAAGGTGATGGTGTGAATGATGGCTCCACAAAGGAAAAGGTCAAAAGCACATGCCAACGAGCAAGACGTCATGACTGAGTCAGCTGCCCACTCCCGCGTTTTTATAGAATTTTTTTTCCCTCTCTCTCTTTTTTAAACGACTCATTCGTAGGATTTTGATTATAATTAATAGACAAAATTACTATTACATATACGTGTATTAGAAAGTATAGTATGTAATAGTGTTTAACAAAAAGTCAAAAGTACCTTTTTTTTTTTTTTTTTTTTTGTTTCACATTTTCATTTTGCGCATGGATCTATTCAAATATCTCTCTCCTTCATAATCACCGCCATCACCCTAACCATTAACGTAGATTGGACACAAATCACTTTAACATAAACCTCCTTAGTTTTGCTTCACAACATCCTAAGCATTAGCAAAGTAATTTGCAATCGAAGGCAGGATATTCTGTCTATGGCCTATGCATGAATACTTTCCATTGTCTCTAGTCGTGCTCCATTTTTTTTTTTTTTATTTCTCCTGTTGTTGACTTCTCTTATAAAGGCAGGATATTCACGTGTTAATATAATCTCACTATTAGATGGTAATCATTACTATTTTAATAAAATGAGTAAATTAGTAAATATTCTTCACGTGTCAATAAGAAGGATATATTAATAGTTATCCAGCGACTCTGTTGGTCTAATTAAGAATTCATTTCTTTTAAAATGAATAAAAAATTAGCAGAGATTGGTCAGCAAATTAGTAGTATAAGGGTAATTAGGAAAAATCAAAATTACTCCACCATTAGGGTCAATCAGGTGCATTAAATTCCAGTATTTTAATTTTTTTATTTAAATAAATTTCTTTTAATTAGTAGAATAATAGGCCTAAGAAGTTTAGTGAGTCTGTGTTATTCTTTAGCTATTTAGTTGCTATTTTTTTGGCTTTGAAGGTGTTGTTGTTCAACTAGTTAAACGCAAAACTAGTTCAGGGTTCCCTTCTTTAAATCGCAATGAGGCATGCTGTGAAGGACGGAGATGTTCTAAATTATAACAAAAGCGAAAGAAATTACAATTCAGAGGAATTTAGAAATATTTCCTACATCTCATATATATATATATATATATATATATAAGCTTTATTTGATTTTTACATAAATTAAGAAAAAGTTTTTAATATAGTTAAATTATATTTTATGTTTAACTTTTTCCTGAAATATCTCTCTATTAATGATGGTAGTGTATATAATTGGAAATGTATATGTACATTAAATATGAATATATTAAGCGATTAAACAAAAAATATCTTTTAAAAAAGAAAATAGAATTACATTTTGAAACAAATGATATATATATAGGATGGTAAACCTACGAAAATCCTCAACTATATGGCTTGTTGCTGCTTTTATTTTACCGTTTTTATTTATTAAAGGTTAATTTGGAGTGATTTTACAACAAGTCATATATAGTTGACAGTGTTTTTATAGGTTTAACCATATATCCGATGGAGGGAGTATGAATTTTTTGAAAATTTAATTTTTCCTCCAACCAAGTGCAATCACATTGCACTTCGAGATAATTACATCATACATACCCAGCGACGGATGCACATAGGGCTTAAAGAGGCCCTGACCCCAAATATATATAAAAAAAAACCAATTTTTAGCCTTAAAAAATTTTAAAAACTATATTAATTTGGCCCCCTTATTAATTAAAATTATGCTTTGACCCCGTAATTCTTTGGGCCGAGTCCGTCCCTGTACATATCATAGGCTTAAGAAATTCTCACAATTATCAAGCATTATCGTTCAAATAATTTATAAAATACAAGCCTAGAGTAAAAAAAGCAGGGGATCAAAATATTACGTTTAAACATGCCTAGAAGCTTAATATTTTTCTGTTTTCAGTACTTTTAAAGGCAATTTTGGTGGCCAAAATTAATTTGAGAAGTGAAACACCCCGTAATTTTATTTTTAAAACTTTCGAATTTTTATTAAATAAAAAATCAGAAATTTAGACTGTGTGGACTGCAAGTACTGTATAATCTTAACCCGCGTCCAAATTCGCGAGTTGGGCCCAAGCCCCAAATATAATGTCGCAATTCCTAATCGAGAACCTTCTAGACTTTCTAAAAATTAATATTGGATATTAAATATTAAATTGATTAAAATAAAACAAACCGGATTCGTAAACAAGGTTGAATTTTTCGAAAACCAACTGAAAAACCCGTAAACCAAGTAAAAACCGAGCTAAATCATTGAATTAAGTCAAATTAGTTAGAATCGAATCGAAATTGGCCCAGAAAGCTCTAGAAGACCCTAGAATATTGAAAAATTATTTTTTTGGCCCTATTGTTTCTCTCCTCTTCCCCGTTCATCCTCCTTGTCGCGCGACAGCTTCCCCCCCCTTTCTTTCATTTTTTGGCCATCGGCCATGAAATCCAGCAACAAATCACTCCGACTTCATCTTCACGATGAGAGGAACTCGCCTGTGGTATTGATTTGTGAGGTGGAGGCCTGAAACGAGAGAGAACGCGACTGGAACTCAAGTGATGTCGCGTGATGAAGTCTCAGGGGTGCTGATCATTTCATCTCCTCTGTGTGATCTTTTCCCCTCTATTAAACTGCATTTTCAATGGAGAATGGTGAAGCCACCATGATCGACAGTCCCTTTAGCAATTGCGAGGTCATTTTCGGTCTCTAGGGTCCCCATCTCGTTAATCGGACATGAGATCAGAGACCTCCTCATGAAACAGAGCAAATTGATGTAAAGAGTTGACATTTCTGGGTTATTTGGCATTTTCCAGCCACCGTGGACGGCCGCTGTCCAGTGACCGACTGGCGAGCCTCCGGTGAGGGCCCAAAAGATAGAATGATCTTCTCTTCGCGCAGATCATGGAATCATAGTCCGATTCTCAATTGGTACGCTCTAAGACTTAGTTCGTCATTTTTGTTAAAAAAAATTCCAAACTTAAATTTATTGGTTAATTTAGTTAATTTCGAATTAATAGTAATAGAAGGACCTTGAAATATTAGGTTTTGAATTTTGTGAAAATATTTGGAGTTTTTAGGAGAATTTGAACTTAGATTCAGTCGTCAGAAATTGTGATTAGATTAGATAATTGATAACGTAGTTTAACTAGAATTGATAGACAGTTAAGTTGTGAATTGGATTACTTAGATGATGATGCTTTTATTAAATTATAATTTAATTGAATCATTAATTCTTAATAGCTAGTCTAGAATTTAATAAACATTCAAGGATGTTGTTGATATCTTAAGTAAAGAATGGTTGAGAATATGATTGAGACAGGTTGTAAGTTATTTAATTCGTAAATTTATGATTTGATTGATTGCTCGACGAGTGGGCTGTGTGAATTGAGTAAATGATTAAATGAATGAATAATGGTTATGGCGGACGGGACTAGTTGTTGTGAATTGCCTGATGGATGGGCTCTGAGAATTTATTACTGAATAGTATTAGGCGGGTGGTTTAGCCTAATTCCTAAGGAAGGTTCTGCTGAAATTTCGATAGAATCTAGGCTAATTATATATAGAAATTAAATTAATAGGTTTATTTAGATCAATTCTATACCTTGATATTTTTAAAATAAAGTTCTTTATTTATTTTATTATTCTTATGTTATTATTTAATACTCTCGTATTTATTTGAATTGGTACATGAATGTTTATTTGAGCTCTTGCATGCTAGTGTTTGATTACTTGATATGCTTGCATTTAATTGCAATATTTGATTATTTGTGTTATGATATTGCTATGCCTTATTTGTGTGGAGTTGGGATGAAGTGGGTCACCTTGGGTTTGTGAGGACGGTCCTGGAAATGATGAAAATGTGAAACTTGACCGTCAGCCAGGTATGGGAAGATCGGTGCCCCCATGTTCACCTGATGATATAATATGGGTGATACCAGATGATATGGTATGGATGATTTGGAAAACCACAAGGTGGCCTCCTGTTGGTATAGAAAAGAAAAGAGAGAATGGAAAAACATTGAGAGGGCTGGTCAAGTGAGGATTAGACTGGTCGACCATGTATGGAGGATCAACTCCTTGGTGCACATGTCATGAGAGGATGGGCCATGTGGGAGGATGGCTCATCGGGGGTTTTGGTGGTGCCACAGACCAATTTCCACGTGATGTGATTATGTGAAGGTGTTAATACTTGTGAGTGCTATTGTTATGCTAATTGTGTGATTGTCTGTATGACCATATAACTAGTCGGATGACTAGATTGATATATTTTCACATTCGTGTGAATACATGTGCATGCAATAATTACTATTCCTTATAAAAACTCACATGTCGTTGCTTAACTTTTCCAGAAATTAGATACTTCCGTGTTCCGGTTAAAGCTCTGTCTCTTTCCCCGCAGAGCTAGACAAATTTTAGAGTTAGCAGTTATTTAGATTATATAACTATATGTATTAAAACTTGTTTATGTTTATTTGTTAGTGAACTCTGCAGTTGTAGGAATAAATAAACTGATGCGGATGTTTAAACAATCATTTACTAGAATGTTTAAATCTGTTAGCCCACATTATGAATGTATTGTATTATAGTTGGGCTCGAGCTATAAAATTGTATAAGATGTTAGATTTGGGCCAAAAATATAATATAAGTATGTGACTTATTATGCATAGCAATATGGGCTTAATGCTTGAAATTTACATTGATATAGTTGAGTTATGTAGTTAGGCTTACTACAGGCCTCAGAGGCTTTAAGCTTACCTGTGCCCTAGTACCGATCCAGCCCATGGAAATGGATTGCGACAAGAAGTGAGGTAGAAATATCACTTTTTTCAAGTTTGACATTTTTGGGTGCCAAATTTGAGATTTGGAGCCAAAAATCAGGTATTAAGAACACTCCAAAACTTCATTTTTTTTTTGAGTTTTCAATGCACTCCAAGACCTACCAATTTCGAGACCTTTAGTTGGACTAAAAAACTTCCTTAAATCAATCCTTCCACCATCTTCTGCTTATTTTCACCTGAGGTAGCTCAACTTAAAAGGTACTCGCTTTAAGGTCAATCATTTTAAATTTGTCTCTTAAAACTAATTCATCTTACATAATTGTAACACAAAAGTGACTATGGCTAAAAAAATGATCGGACAAGTGACAACGACAACTTTGTATTAAAATGCTCCACTATAGGAGGTTATGGCTTTGGGTGCCTCGGGGGACTTTAGTTTTGAAATGCTCCACTGTGGGAGGTTGTCACTGTGGACATGAAGGGCGGAGGAGATGGGCCATGGTGGTTTTCAGCAGCTCCTATGACTATTTACGCCAAATGGTGGCTTTGTACTGAAATGCTTCACTGTAGGAGGTTGTCCTTTAGACGGTGCCTTCTATGAAGGGCTTTAGGCACCTCGGGGGACTTTAGTTCTGAAATGCTCCACTTTGGGAGGTTGTAACTATAGACATGAAGGACGAAGGAGATGCAAAATGATGGTTCTCAACGGCTTCTGCGGCTATCTGCGCCAAATGGTGGCTTTGTTATAAAATGCTCCATTGTGGGAGGTTGTCCTTTGGACGGTGCCTCGTTGAAGGGCTTTGGTACGCCACTTAGGACCGCTTGGGTGCGCCACTTGGGATGGCTTGGGTGCCTCGGGGTACTTTAATTTTGAAATGCTCCACTTTGGGAGGTACCCATGAAAATATATTTTATGACAGGAAAAACTGGCCTTTAGTCGGTGGTTAGGGTTAGGAATTCCGTGATTAGGCCCGATATAGTGTGCACGTGCGAAATGTGATTTTTGCACGAAAACGCATGAACTCGCGTGAATTCGTGTGAGTTCGTGTGTGTTTATGTGAATTTGCATGAATTCACATGTGTTTGTGTGATTTTGCATTTTTATGTGTATTTCTGAAAAACCGTGTTGTGGCATGTAAAATAAGAAAACGTACCTATGGCCAGCGGTGTGTTGCCCCTACTTATGCGGCGAGCCATTATCGACTAAGCATGAGAGTTGTGTCGTAGCTTTTGATCTGAAAATCCCAAACTGGGCCCAACAAAACCAACAAAGCTTATAACCATGGATTAAAAAACCTTATAGGCATCACTTTTATTTCTTGGCTTGCTATGTAGCTAATGGCTATGAGGTCTTTGCTCATGGTTCATTATTGGAAGAGGCTCCCTTGTTCGGTGACCTATATGAATCCCACGATGGAGGCAGTTTGGCCCGTACCTTTGGGTTATTGTTTAGTTTTTGAAACTTCCTTTTATTGGGCTTTGCCCGTGTTTATTCTTGGGAGCTCTTTTATGGGCTTGCCCTAATTTTTTCTTGGGAACTTCTTATTGTGGGCTTGCTCCTGTTTTATTCTTTTTAACTTACTCTTGTTATGGGTTTTGCCCTAGTTTATTCTTCTGTTGTGTCTTATTCTGGGCTTTGCCCCAATTCATTCTTCTATCGTCTCTTAATGTGGGCTTGCTGCAGTTTGTTCTGAACTGCTTCTTGTTGTAGGCTTGCCCCATTTTATTTTGAAAAATGTATTTATGGGCTCTACCCCTATTTATTCTCTAACTGCTGCTTATTGTAGGCTTTGCCCCGTTTTATTCTTTGATTTTTTCTTATTGTAGGCTTGCTGTCTTTCACAGGTTCAAGCAGAAAATACTAGGAGCTGGGCCAACTGTATGAAGCGGCAAAGGTGATACTTGTGAAAGCCCTGATCCTGTAATTTCTAAAACCAGAAAAGAAAACTATGCATGGTATGTATGCATGATATGCAAATTAAGTTAATGCAAAAGCTTATGCATCAAGCTTGCATGGGTCACCATTTTATGGATTGAGAGGCTCGTTCTGATCATGGTGTCCGGCCAAGGAGTAGACATGAATAGCTGAGCTGTTAGGACCATTGAGCTCGAGGAAGATTTTGATGACACCCAATTTAGACTTTTGTTGTCTATACTCTGTCTGTATTTCATAGAAACTCTGAGAATAGTTCGAAACATTGTATGAGGACTTTATTGTCATTTCTGGCAGGAGACCGGTTATTAATAGATTCCCACAGTGCCCTAGTGGGATATTCATCCTGCTTCACTAATCACTTCTTTGCTTGGGATTCCATTGGTTAATATCCCATTATGTGGACCAAGAGTAGGCATTTTGCCACAATTGCTTTTATTAAAGCGGGCACAAAACTTGGATTATTCAGTCCGTTCTTATCACCAACTATCTGTTTCTGTATCATGAGCCAGTACTTTGTACTGATTGGCTTTGGTGATTGCTGTATTGTCGGGCTTTCTACTATTATAGATCATATGCGGAGTGATTGTACTCCATTTTTAGTCATTCTTGCCAAGTCTTTGACTTGACTAATAGAGTCATCTTGAAATCTCAACACCAATATTAGTTTGATGGGGATCCCACACATTATACCACTAGTCAATCTGATATGCTCTAATTTTTGCCTAAGCCGTCCTTTTCAGGTTTTCAACTTAGTGAGCTTTCTTTTATTCTTTTTTCTTTCTCTTTTTTTATTTTTTATTTTTTATTACTCTAACTTTTTCCTAAGTTGCCCTTTTTGGGTTTTCAACTTAGTGAACTTTCTTCGTTCTCTTTTTTGTTTGCCCTAACTTTTGCCTAAGCTGCCCTTTTCGGATTTTCGACTCTGCGAGCTCTTTTTCTCTCTTTTTTTCCCTTTTTTTTAGTGTCAAAATTGCGGCTTTGGGCTTTTAAGAAGCTTAAAAATGGTGGGATCACCACCAGATCGACCGCTATGGATCACAGTACTTTGCTCGATGTTGGAGATGCATCTTTGAAGATTTTATGGAGGATTGGACTGCTGTTTTGCATTATTACTGCGTTAGATGTTAGATGGGCCCACCCCATGGTAGTATATCTCTATATGCCCCTATGTGGGTTAACAATGGCCATGGCCTACTATTTGAGCCCTCTGCCTTGGCAATATAGCATCATTCAGTTTGTTCTAGATTATTCCCGCTTCAGAGGAGGCTTGATTACCCAAGGATTCATGTCTTGCTTTAATTGCATTTGGCACAATTGTATCACTGTTCCTTCTCTTGATAGAGCTGATGCTTCAGAATTTTATATAGTAACGGCAATGTGCTCATACTGAGACTGGATCGGATGCGAGTGCCATAGTTGTACTGACTGTCTATTTCTTGATAAGCCTAGGTAGATAGTTTCCTTATTTCTCTGCTCTTCAATTCCATGTTCTAATCAAAAGATTAACTATAGTTCGATAAATGGTGCACGAAATGCTATGCATAATGATTTTACTTGAAATGTTTGAAATATTCCCTTTCATTCTATATCAACAATGTAAATTTGCATCATTTGCATAATGACAAGAACTTAACACAATAAACTTTAAAGCTAATTAAAACACAAAAGGTGAATTTAATTAATTGGGCTTTACCATGTATGTTTTGTCTTAAACATAAAATTTCTTTGACCTATCTAGGTTGACTGATCCTATCAGCTCATTGTCTCTTAGATCTGATAGCTTCATTGCACCTTTTGAGAACATTCTCTTGATCACGAATGGACATTCCCAATTAAGCATGAATTTTCCCCTCGGGTCATGAATATTCGGCCTCATCTGTTTTAGGACCAAATCTCCTACACTTAACAACTTCATATTGACATTTTATTGAAATTCTTAGCCATTCTCCTTTCATATGACTGATCCATGAATCTGGCATCAAGCCTCTTTCCATATAGGAGGGTTAATTGTTGATAATGGCTTTCAACCCATTGACATTCTGGACTTCTTGATTCCATCATTATGTGCACTTCTATCTCGGATGGAAGCATAGCTGCCATTCCATAAACCAGAGAATAAAGAGTTATCTCATTCACAGACTTGGTGGTTGTCCTGTAAACCCATAAAGCATATTGCAATTTCACGGCTCGAACGCGACGATTCTCAGCCATTTTCCTTAAAATATTCTTTTTCTTTTTCTTTTTTTCTCTTTTGCAAGGCTCTATCTTTTGCTTAAATCGCCCTTGTGGATTTTCGACTTAATGAGCTTTTCTTTTTTTCTTTTCTTTTTCTTTTTTTTTCCATTTTTCATTTCTATTTTTCATCTATTTTTCTTTTTCTTTTCTTTTTCTTTATTTTTTTCTTTTTCTTCTTCGTTCTTTTTATGATATCCATTTTCGTGGCTTCTATTGCCTCATTCTTCTATGGATGATTTGGTGAAGACTTAAGATGTTCAGTTCCATACTTTGCTAACAATGTTTTCACTTCTGTTTGAAATTGAACTCCATTATCTGTCACTACATGATGGGGGATCTTGTTTCTGCAAATAAGATTCTTTCCGATGAATTTGGCCATTTGCTTGGCGTCGGTCTTCTTGAAGGACTTTGCCTCAACCCATCTTGAGAGATACTTACTGTCACCCCTATGAATTTGTGTCCATTGGAACTAGGTGGTGAGTTTTTACCAACGACATCTATTGCCTAAGTTGCAAATGCCCATGGCGAAATAGAAGGATGCGATTCTGAAGATGGAATGTGACTTAGGTCTCTGTGAATGTGACACTTGAAGCACCTTTTCAAAAAAAGAAATACTATCCCTTTCTATTGTCGACCAGAAGAACCATTATCTAAGAAACTTCTTTGCTAAGGCTTTTTTTCGCTCATGTTCGTGCTGCAAACTTCCGCGTGGATCAATTCCATTATTTTCTTAGCTTCCTTCATTGATACACATCTCACCAATACACCATTTGACATTATCTTGTACAGCTGACTGTCCAAGACTGCGAATTGCAATAACAAGCTTTGTAAGGCTCGTTTGTCATCTCTGGTAGCTGATTCGGGATAAACTCTCTTTGTCATCCATTGCAAGATATCATGGAACTATGACTTATCATCTTTCAATGATGCTTTGTTTAGATCTCTTGTAATCTAAGCACACTCTGAGCCATCCATTCTTCTTAGGAACTGTAGCAATGTTGACTAACCAATCAGGACAGCGACCTATAAGACTTAGTGTCAACCTACTTGGCCGCTTCCTCTCTAATCTTTTCGGCCCATTTCAGTCTCAATCTTCTTCCCCTTTTGCTTCACTTGCTTGGCCCCATGATATAGTGGAATAGTGTGCTCAGCTATCTGCCAATGATCACATGTCTTTATAACTCCATGTGAAGGCTTCTTTCTTACCCATGAGTAGATTTTGAAATTTCATGTTTAATTCTTGCGTCAGGTTAGGCCCAATCAATAAATTTTATTTTGTGTTAGTATTAAATTCAAGCATGCGTGATGAATTTATTTTAAGAATGCGCATGAGCTTATGTACTTTGATGAATGGAATCGTCGGGAAAGAAGTCATACAAATAAACAAAATTAAAATGCATTTTATTGAATAATAGAGAAACTATTTACAGTCAGCAACAAAATTAGACACATCAAGAGAAGGGGATCTGGCCTCCTCAAAGCTCTCCTTTGTGGCAAGATCGACAACAACCTCCTCGGTGCTTTCTTTATTCTCATGCTTGACTTCCTTATTAGGGTGATTCCCTCTCGCTCGACTCCTTTCATCCCCTTGAGTTTTCTCTTTTCTTTCTCTTTCTTTTTTTTTTTCTTCTGTTTCTTCTTTTTTTTCTATTTTTTTTTCTCTTTTTTGCCTTGGCCTTAACCAATTAGAACTTTGACCTTTGAGAGCTTTGACTTCCTCGTGCGGTGCTACGGTGGTTGTAAAGGCTAGATATGATGCATGTATGCATGAATGCATGAAGATGAAAATATAACACAATATATAATCATGCAACATAACATCATGAAATGCAACTAATGTTATATTCTATCATAGCTTGATCATGAGTGCTCGAGACGGAGATTAGAGAAGGGCTCTCGAGAACTGATAGGATCAAAACGTGCCTTATTTTGCAGCCAAATGTTTATAAGCACCTTTTGTTTATATTCGTCTTCTTTCTTCTCTTTTTTTTGCTGTGTTTTTTTGTATCCCTTTCTTTTTGCCTCAAGTGTGAAAATACTTGAGTAGGGTTCTTTGTTTATATACATTTGAGTTTTTGGGCACTCACAATATTTAGCACAAAATAGACTCATTTCATTGCTTTTCAAAAGTTGACTTTTTACATTGATTAGTCTTTTGGCCCTAACTAGGTATTTGCAACTTTTGAAACTCAAAGCCTAAGAGGTTTTGGTATGGCTTGGCATCCTTTAAGGTGAAGTGCCCAATCTCTACAAGGTGGTTGGCGATGTTATGCATGAGCGTGAACTGCACCTCCACAACTTGGAAGAGAGTAATGGCCTTGAATTGAGCTTGCTTAATTTCAAGCAAGAGTTGATGAGCCTCTTCTAATTAGTCTTCCTTGGTCCGTGTCGGAATCGGAGGAGCTTCCCTCTTAGGCACTTGGGCTTTGGCCTTATAGTCAACATTTGAAAGAGCTAGTTTGGCTCGTTTTGCATCTAGCATTTCTCTCAAGTCCTTTGCCCTTCGGCGCTTTGAACGTCGAGATCGAGCTATGATAGAATATACCTTTATGGCTATAATGAAACAAGTTATGTGATCCATGAATAACACACAATATAATCATAGCATTTATATACAAACAAAGGAGAATGAGAGTTAGGAAATGCATGATCTCCACCTTTATATCTCCCACACACGATTCATGGTCAAAAGTCTTTTTAAAACCCTAGGACATATTGGTTGGGCCCATAAGCCATCATGGATTTTTGGACCAACGCCTCTCGCATTTATTGTATGAATGAAAGAATCATAAAATTTATTAAGGTAATCCTAAAGGAAGGAACTAGGGTAAATTATATGAGCTTTGGTCGAGTTTATTAAGTCTTGGGTTCCATAAGGGAGAATTGGTTGTTTCCTCCCATTTGCTTTAGGTCTAAGCAAATGGTGATAACGAATTGTGCCAATTCTTTTGATATACCAAAAGGTACTTGACTTATGGGTAGTGTATATTAGTGGCAGATCCAAACAGTCAAATAGAGTGAAAGGATCACAAACCCCAATATCACCTTTAGGGTTTAGGGTAGAAAAGAGATTAAGAAGAGATAAATACACGAATGACATTTATAAGTACAAAAAAGTAAACTCAATTTAAAGTTAATTGCATTATTAAAGATTGTGAATAAGTGGACAACTTTTGGAGTCAACTCTGTACTTGAACCCAAAACTGAAAATTAGAGATTCTGGGTTCGATCCTAGCAGAGTCGCCAAGCTGAGGATGCAAATTTTTTTTTTCCAAAAAAGAAAAGAATCAAATCGAGCGAGCTTGATTGATTTAATTTAATAAATTGGTTATCTTTATTTAACCCATTCAATGATCCTCAGGAAAATGTTCTATTACTTTGGTAAAAGTTTTATTTTAGGAGTCACCATCCTTATTAGGCAAAAATTCTCAAAAATTAGTCGATTCTTTAGAATCGACTAACTCGGTTTTAAACCATAGATAGGGTCTAGGAGTTAGGTACGATATGGGAAGGTGTTAGACACCCATATCGTCCGATTAAACTGGCCTCCTTGTTGTCCATTAATTCAAAATTACTCAACAATACCGTTAACTGAAATTTGAGGGTAAAAATCTTTTGATGCAATTTTCAAAATCATGTCAATCATGCAAATTAACAGCACATCTAAAATAAAATTAAACATCCAAAGATGGGGGTGAGGAGAAAAGAGTACAAACCAAATCCTAAAATACATTCTACCCATTAATCCCTCCAAATTTCCCAATCCCCTTAATTAATTACATAAAAGCAATAAATGAAATCCATTAAGGTCTCTTGCATTTTGCCAATATAGAATATAGAACCAAAACAATAAAAAGCATCCATACAACACCAACAACATCAAAAACATCATTCACAAAATCTAAATCATACATCCAGAAACATAGAGCACTCATTCATTCACTAAATGATTAAATGATGCATGTTCATAATACAAAATGAATGAATAAAGAGTTAGGGCAATAATAATCATAACACATTGAATAAAGAGGCATAAATTTAAAGGACAAAATATTTAAAGTGCTTGAAAGTAAAGGACATGAATATAAAAGGTAATAATTTAAAGATTTGAACAAGATTAGAGTTCATGGTCTTCATGTTCATCATGAATGATGAACAAATACACTAATCACTACTCTCAACCTTGTTTATTGATGTTTATTTGATCCATCTGTGACCAAAAACACATCCTAAACTAGTTAAGGTTGGGGCTTTACCACTCGATATCCGAATCGGGACCATTTTATTGATTATTGGGTTTTTGAACCTCTGAACTGAAGGGTCTAGTGCCTCAGGAGAACTGGCGTGTGCCATATGTGGTGGCACCAGGCCGTTCCTTGATCTGGAGGGTTATAGAGCAAGAACAGAGTCAAAAAGGGCTGTTGTAGATGAAGTGGCATGTGCCACTGGCTTGTGGCGCACGCCACACGTAGTGACTTGCGCCACTACACTTGGCAGTACGCCACAAAGGCATATAGAACCCCCTTTGGATGATCTCGAGTTTCGCTCGCAACAAGACTAAAAAATGATTCTTAAACACCAAAAATGAAAGGGAAAAAGATAAAGAAATGAAGTAAAGGCCTATAGGTACTACATTTTCGGAGATTTCCTCAAAGTCCTATGCAAGAATGAAAAAAGAGACCCAAAGGGTTGAGTTCTAGATTCAAGAATCCGAGATTAAGGTCTAATAAATGTGTTTTTTGGATTTCTAATGGATCCTTAAGGGTTTTGGAGATTGAAAATCAAAAATAACAACTTGGATCAAAGAGAAACAAAAATTTCTTTGATTCTTGAGTTGAGTTTTTAAATGGCAAGATTTTCCCTTGGTTTTCAAAAAAAATCCTCCCTTGATACTCTCCCCATTGCCCTATTTATAGGCAAGTAGGGGTGTGTGGCCCTATTTTAGGGTTATATGATATATCCGGTGTGGATGTAGGCTAGCATTTCTATTGGAAAATAGGAGGTTTCAAAGTCGATGCCTGACATGGCAAAATGCCACTGGTAGGCCCCAAAATAGTTCCAGGCCACTTTTACCAAATCAGATCGGGTGATATATAAAACGAGGCAGTGTGTCTAGAAGTGCACTGGGCGGGCTCGACGCGCTTCTCGGACCCGGTTTCGTCGCGAAACGCTATGTAACCTAAAAAACTAAAAACGGTTAAATACATGTATTATCTCAGCCACGGACCGATGCTCTAAAAACTGGGACAATCGGCAATCTTGATCCAAACTTATGTGAAAAACGGTTTGTCATCACTAAGCCTTTAGGGGCAAAATTTGAGCGTCTGTAGAAGCAAAGCCTGGTAAAGAACTATTTACCATGGATTTTGACCTGCATAATAACCCCCTAGGTGCTTGTTAAGGATTAGTTGTAAATAAAACTCTATTAGGAGTTAGATTTCTAATAGGTTTATAGTATCTTGTATGTGTATATATATGTGTCCCTATTGATGAATCAAAAATAAGAAAATATTTTTCCATAATAAACTCACATGGTATTAGAGCCTTTGGCTCATTAAAACCCTTTTTTTCCCATTTGCGTTGAATTTCCGGTGGCTGTTAGTCTCGGTGACAGTTCTAGGGTCACCGTTTTGTCTCACCGCCTACCTCAGAAGGTTCCTCCGCTGCTGATCGGCGTTCCCTCCAAATCCGGTCACCGGATTCCCTACGCGTGGGCCTCACACGCCGTCTTTTGTTTTTTGCTATAGTACCACGCGCGGCGCGTGGAGGCGCGTCCGGCTGTTTCCGGCGATCGCAATTTTTTCTCTGGCTTCGTTTCCACTTCAGTAGTCTACTCAGGTGGTTATTTTTCCAATCCGGCGAGGTTTTGGTAGGGGCGTTCTCAGTTTTGTCAATTTGGCGTTTTAGGTTATTTTTGCTCCTGTTTGCATTGAAAGGCTATTTATTTTTGGTATCTCTTTCTGTGTTGCTGGTAGGGTGTTTAGTTTTTATTAATAATGAATCCTACACCTACAGATTCTAAAACTACCATTACTGAATTGATCCCAGCAATGAATAAAATCACAGAACATAAATTTAAAGGACCTAACTATTTAGATTGGAGTAAGACAATTAGAATTTATTTATGGAGTGTTGAAAAAGATGATTATCTCACTGATGATCCACCAACTAATGACACTCGACAACATTGGCTCAGGGAAGATGCTAAGTTATTTCTCCAGATTCGCAATTCTATTGACAGTGAAGTGGTTGGGTTAATCAATCATTGTGAGTTTGTTAAAGAATTAATGGAGTATCTTGAATTTTTGTACTCGGGAAAAGGTAATCTGTAGCGCATGTACGAGGTCTGCAAAGGATTTTATCGAGCCAACCAGCAAGATAAGCCCCTTACAGCCTATTTCATGGAATTTAAGAAGATTTACGAGGAGCTTAATGTTTTATTGCCTTTTAGTCCCGATGTAAAGGTTCAACAGACCCAGCGAGAACAAATGGCTGTGATGAGTTTTCTTGCAGGTCTTGCTCTGGTTTTTGAAACTGCCAAATCACAGGTTCTTTCAGGCAGTGATGTTACCTCTCTTCAGGAGACTTTTGCTAGATTGTTACGAACTGAGGGTTCTCATAGCCCTTCCCCTTTTGATAATAGTGCCTTTGTGAGTTGACATCAGGTATCTAGGCAGCCAGGAAATAGAGGAAGAGGAGGAAATAACCGTAGTAATGGACCAATTACTTGGGAGGCAAGTATTCTTATCTGCCATTATTGCCATGAACCTGGTCACACTAAACGGTATTGCAAGAAACTGATAAATAAGCCCCCAAGGGTAAATATGGCCACTCAAGATTCTGCAGTTACTTCTTCTGATAACACTGTAACAATTTCTGCTACGGAGTATGCTGAGCTCTCTAGATACCGTTCTTCTAAGTCTACTGATTCCTCGATTGCTGCTGCTGCCAATTCAGGTACTCCTTCATGTCTTATGTCTACCTCATCAGAGTGGGTCATTGATTCTGGTTGCTCAGATCACATGATAGGTAACCCTAGTCTCTTATCCTCATTAAAAAAACCTGAACTATTTAATCGTCATGTTACTCTAGCTGATGGGTCCACATCTTTTGTCAAGTGTATTGGCACTGCCAATCCCATTCCATCTCTTCCATTGTCTTCTGTTTTTTGCTTGCCTCATTTTTCGTTTAATCTACTGTCGGTTAGCAAAATTACTCATATACTAAATTGTTGTGTTAAATTTTATCCTACATATTGTGTGTTTCAGGATCTTTTGACGAAGCGGATTATTGGTAGAGGACGTGAGTCTGGTGGCCTTTATCTTCTGGATGAACAAGTTTCGTTATCTCTGGTTTCTGCTGGTGGTCTATCTCCTCTTGAGATTCATTATCGTTTGGGTCATCCTTCATTGTCTACTTTAAAGAAGTTATGTCCGCAGTTTCAGTCTTTGTCAATTTTAGAATGTGAATCTTGTCAATTTGCCAAACATCATCGTTTACCTTTAGTTCCTCGAATAAATAAACGGGTTTCATCCCCTTTTGAGTTAGTTCATTCTGATGTTTGGGGTCCATGTCCTGTTATTTCTAAAACTGGCTTTCGATATTTTGTGACTTTTGTGGATGATTATTCTCGTGTTACTTGGTTATTTTTAATGAAAACTCGTTCTGAGATATTCTCTATTTTTTGTTCCTTTTGTGCTGAAATTAAAACTCAGTTTAATACATCTATTTGCATATTGCACAGTGATAATGCTAAAGAATATCTATCTAGTTCCTTCCAATCTTATATGTCACAGAATGGTATTCTCCATCAAACATCTTGTGTTGATACTCCTTCTCAAAATGGGGTGGCAAAAGAAAAAATAGACATCTTCTTGAGGTTGCTAGGGCACTTCTATTCCAAATGAAGGTCCCTAAACATTTTTGGGCTGATGCTATCTCTACTGCATGTTTTTTGATTAATCGCATGCCTTCTTCTATACTTAAACGTGAAATTCCTTATAATGTCTTGTTTCCTTCTAAGCTTCTGTTTCCCATTGAACCTCGTATTTTTGGTTGTACTTGTTTTGTTTGTGATGTTCGTCCACAGGTTTCCAAATTGGATCCAAAGTCCCTTCGTTGTGTTTTCCTTGGGTATTCTCGACGTAAAAAAGGTTATCATTCTTTCTCTCCCGATCTTGACCGTTATATTATTTCTGTAGACGTCACATTTTTTGAGAATACTCCATTTTCCCTTCTTCTATATATAAGAGTGAGGGGGAGGATGATGAGTTTTTACTTTATGCTATCCAACAATTTCATAACTCTCCTACTCCTGCTCCTAGTCCTGAACTTGCACCTACTCCTGCTACAGCATCCACTCCTATTCCCGCTCCTGTACCAGCATCTGCTCGCCCTTGTTTTGAATAGGTTTATTCCAGGAGACCAGGAACTCTTGACTCACTTCCTCCACCTGCCGCCTTAACAGAAGATCCAGTTCACTCCACTCAACATGAGCCTGTGCCATCCACTCCCCAGTCAGACCTTGACCTTCCTATTGCCCTTCGAAAAGGTAAACGCCAGTGTACCTATCCTATTTCCTCTTTTGTTGGTTATGATCATCTTTCTTCTTCATCTCGTTGTTTTGTAAGTAACCTAGACTCTGTCTCTATACCTAACACTGTTGTCCAAGCTTTATCCCATCCTGGTTGGTGTGCAGCAATGAAAGAGGAGATGGTTGCCTTAGATACGAATGGTACTTGGGATCTTGTGCCTCTCCCGGCAGGTAAGAAGGCTATTGGTTGTAAGTGGGTTTTCATCGTTAAAGTGAATCCTGATGGGACCGTTGCTCGTCTCAAGGTTCGATTAGTTGCAAAGGGCTATTCTCAGATTTATGGCCTTGATTATTCTGATACTTTTTCTCCTGTCGCCAAATTGTCTTCTGTTTGTTTATTTATTTCTTTAGCAGCCACTTTTGACTGGCCTTTGCATCAGCTGGACATTAAGAATGCCTTTCTTCATGGGGATCTTCAGGAGGAAGTTTACATGGAGCAACCACCAGGCTTTATTGCTCAGGGGGAGTCGGGTAAAGTGTGTAAACTTCGGAAATCTCTTTATGGTTTAAAACAGAGTGCTCGAGCTTGGTTTGGTAGATTTTGCAATGTGGTACATCAATTTGGCATGCAGAAGAGTACTTCTGATCATTTTGTATTTTTCAGAAGTACTAAGACTGGTTTGATTCTACTTGTGGTTTATGTTGATGACATTGTTATTACAGGGAGTGATTCAGCCGGCATTACATCACTCAAGTCATTTCTCTAGACCCAATTCCAGACAAAAGACTTAGGATTGTTGAAGTATTTTTTGGGTATTGAGGTGTTTAGGTGTAAGAGAGGCATCTTCTTATCTCAAAGGAAGTTTCTTATCTCAAAGGAAGTAAGTCCTTGACTTACTGAAGGAAACTGGAAAGTTGGGTGCCAAGCCATGCAGTGCTCCAATGACTCCTAATTTGCAACTTTCAATTGATGGTGAGTTATTTGATGATCCTGAGATGTGTAGAAGGTTAGTGGGCAAATTGAATTATCTTACCGTAACACGTCCAGATATTGCTTACTCTGTGAGCGTCTTAAGCCAGTTTATGTCTTCTCCTACTGTTATCCATTGGGAAGCTTTAGTTGTGCTACTTGAAAGGTAATTCAGGTCGTGGCCTGCTTTACAGTAATCATAGGCATTTGAACATTGAATGTTTTTCAGATGCGGATTGGGCAGGTTCGAAGGTTGATAGAAGATCAACTTCAGGATATTGTTTCTTTGTAGGTGGAAACCTGATATCGTGGAGGAGCAAGAAACAAAATGTAGTCTCACGATCAAATGCTGAATCAGAATATCGAGCTATGGCACAATCTGCTTGTGAGTAAATTTGGATTCGTCAGTTGTTAGAGGAAATTGGTTTCAAGTCATCCTTGCCTGCAAAGTTATGGTGTGATAATCAAGCTGCTCTTTACATTGCATCAAATCCAGTATTCCATGAACGAACAAAACATATCGAGATTGATTGTCATTTCATTCGTGAAAAGATACAACAGGGTGTTATCTCTACAGGACACGTTAAAACAAGTGAACAGTTAGGAGATATCTTTACAAAAGCTCTAAATGGACCTTGGGTTAACTATCTTTGTAACAAGTTGGGCATGATTAATATCTATGCTCCAACTTGAGGGGGAGTGTTAAGGATTAGTTGTAAATAGAACTCTATTAGGAGTTGTAAATAGAACTCTATTAGGAGTTAGATTTCTAATAGGTTTATAGTATCTTGCATGTGTATATATATGTGTCCCTATTGATGAATCAAAAATAAGAAAATATTTTTCCATAATAAACTCACAGTGATAATATAATGAGGGCGCGATATGCTATTTTGCAGGAATGGGACTTGGCTGAGACCAATAGGGTACGACCGCTTGCATTGAATATTCGATTGCAGAACCTCCTTTCGAGCTTTGATTTAGACCGACCCACCAAGACCGAGAGGCGTTGGAGGATGCCAAGATGTTGTTGTGGAAAAGAGATGAACCTAGGGACATTCAGATACGCCCATATTTATGAACACGTGTTTTTCGCATCCTATATCAAATAAACTCGATCACAAAAGGCGTAGTTCAAATTGATAGCTGATCAGTAAAAAAAAATCATCAAAAATCAGTGCAAAATAGACAAGAACATCACTTTAAATCAGCCATAGTTCTCTACATTATGGGGTTTTCGAGACAAGGCTGACACCATTAGAAAATAAATTTAAAAGAGCTTTCCAACAGCACCTTAGAGCCAAAATCGGAGTTGAAATAAGCCTCAAAAACCAATCAAACTTGCCAGAAAGGGTCAAACCGGACCAGAACTACAGTGTTGGAGGAGCCAGTCAGGCCAGGCCGACGTCCAGCAACGGCTAGCTCCGGCCAGCCTTGCCAGTTCGCTAGGATTGCAACCTTAACTCCCCCCCATCCCACATTGCTTAAACTTGGACACCCCCACTACCTCCTAAGCCTATAAATACCCCCCAAAAAAAAATCTCATTCAACACACAATAACTTGCAAAAAAGGCTTGGAGCAATATAAGCAACCTATTTAAAGGCCTTTGCTCCTATAAGTCTTTTAGCCAAGTGTGGATTTTTAATTAAGTGAAAAGCTACAATAGTTTAAGGGTTTTCATACTAATTTTTGAAGTTCGTCAAGGACTCCCTGAGTTGAAGATTTTAGATGCATGCCACATCCGAGACACCGTTAAAGCACACTATAAGAGGTAGGTCCCACATCCCTTTTAATTTTAATTCTTTAATTTAATTAGGTTAGATTTAGTATTTAATTAGTTAGTTTAATTAAATGCTTACTTTAGTTTAATTTAATTAAAAGTCTAGTTTATTTTAATTAAATGCCTAGTTAAGTTTAATTTAATTAAATGCCTAGTTTAGCTTAATTTAATGCCTAATTAGAATTAATTAAGTTTAACTTTTAATTTACTTAGATTTAAATGCATGGTTATTTAGGCATAATTAATTTCGAATTAAATTAAATAATTTGCATGGCCCCTTTAGAATTAATTAATTAGGCTAAAATTAATTAATTAAGTAGCTAACTAATTTTAATTAACTACATAGGATTAATTAAATTAATTTAGCATTTAAATTATAGAATTGCATGATCACTTAGAATTAATCAATTAGCATAGAATAAATTAATTAGACTTAATACAATTCTTAGTTAGCTTAGGATTAATTAGGATGCATGATTAAACTTAGAATTCATTAGGTTGCATGTTCCCTTTAGCTTAGGATTAATTAATTGTTTTCTTAACTTAAGAAATAAACAGTGGCATGATTAATTAGGCCTTTTTGAATTCAATTACATTAAATGCATGTTTAGCTTAGTTTAAATAACCGCTTTAATACTTAAAATGCTTAACTTAGCCTTTTAAATCACCTACTATAGATTAGAAACTTTGAATTATTTAAGCATCTTTTTTCTCTACACTTAGAAAATAAATTAGGAACTACACCTATGACTTAACACTTTGTTGAGTATGACTTTAAGCACTTCATATTTATTTCATCTTATAGTAATTGCCTTCGATGTGAGACTCTAAGCTTTTGAATGGCACGAAGACAACTTAGATGAATGGATATGATTGCTTATTTCCTTTGCTTCCTTATGCACACCACTTTATCACTTTCTTCTTGAAGCTTTTGGCAACAAAACGCCAAACGAACCATTTTAACACTAAATAGTCGACTAAAGCCTCTTTTTCAAAACCTTTAGCGATTAAAGTCAAATGAATCATTTTCAATCAATTGGTGACTAAAGCCACATTTTCTCAAACTTGGCAAGTAGAGCCACTTTTCCAATTACATTGGCGACTAAAGCCACATTTTTCACAAATTTGGCGACTAAAGCCGCTTTTTTACATTCATGGCGACCAAAGCCAAAACACTATTTTTTTTTCAATCAACTTGGCGACTAAAGCCACATTTTCAATCATTCAGTGACTAAAGCCACATTTCCAAATCAAATGACATTGTTTCACTCAAACGGTCACTAAAGCGAACTTTCAATCAAAACACTATGAGCCCCCTGTGAATACTCAAACTTTGAGACTCGAAAAGCCGGTTTTCCCGGCCGCGGCGGTGGCAGCCGCCCTTAAAGGCGGCGGTAGCCGCTATCGGCCGCCGGCGACAGCGGCTGCAGTCGCCTGTGAATACTCAAATTTTTTGAGGCTCAAAAGCCTGTTTTTTCCGGACTGCGAACAGTCCGGCCGGACCGGAGGCCTTTCGAAAAATTCACCGGAAGTATGCCAATATGGTACTTGAAACGTCCGAAAAATTACGAGGATCACGGAACTGGTCCCGGAATATTTTTTGGAGGTCCGGAACTCCCGGAAAAGCCCCCGGAGTGAACTTGCCTGCCCCGGTGGCTCAGCCACCGGAGCCAGCCGCCGAGCCGGCGGCCCAGCCGCCGAAGGACCGGCGGCTCGGCTGCGGAAAGGCCGCCGAGCCGGCGGCCCAGCCACCGGGAAGGCCACCGACCCGGCGGCCTATCCCGGCGGCCCAGCCGCCGAGCAGGCTGCCGACGGACCGGCGGCCCGGCCGCCGGGCGAGCCGCCGAGACCCGGCGGCCCGGCAATCGAGACTTGGCGGCCCGGCCGCCGGGCGGGTCGCCGAGCCGGCGGTCCATCCGGCGGCCCGGCCGCCGGGCCGGCGACCCGGCCACCGGAAACAGTCCGTTTTGCGCCTATAAATACAGGCCTCGGGCCTCCTTTTTTCCTCACTCAGTCTGTGTTGACGGACGCTCCTTCTCCCTCTCGCTTCTTGCGAATTCTTTACTGCTTTCTTGCATTTTAGCTAGATTTTATTGCTTTCTTTGTTTTGATATTTGGTCATTAAAATTAAATTAAATTAATTAATTTCCCCTAACGAGGAGCTTAACCTGGAGTTAAGAAGTGGCCGTCGACTAAATCAGGTACACAAGCTAAACTCTATCTATTTAATTTTAGCACTTCATGCATGCTTCTTTTCTACTCCTCCTAAATTCTATAACTGCATAAATGCATTCATATCATCCACTAGGCAAACAAATTGCCTCAATTAAATAAAATTAAGCTTAGATGCACGGTTAATCGATAATCGTGGTATTAAAGCCTAAAATTCGACAATACTGGCTAAAAGCCTAGTTAATCAATAACTATGGTGAAATTGCCTTTATTTCGAACAGTTTTTGGCTTAAGTCTAATTAATCAATAATTGTGACTAAAAGGCCCTAATTAAACACTTTTTTTATTATGGCAATAAATTGCCTATATTTCAATTTAATTAATCACTTTAGGCAAACAAATTACCTATAAGTGAGAATTGATCAAGTTTTTCAGCGATAAATCGCTCAAATCAAAATTTTTGCTAAAAGCCTTTAATAAATCACTTTTGGCAAACAAATTGCCTACAAGTGAGAATTAATCAGTTTTCAAGTCGCTTAAAGCAATATTTTGGCTAAAAGCCTTTAATAATCGCTTTTGGCAAACAAATTGCCTACAAGTGAGAATTAATTCTTTTTTCATAGCGACAAATCGCTTGAATCAAAGCTTTGGCAAAATGCCTTAAAACTAATCAATCTTTTGGCTTTAAAGCCTTAAATCAATTCATTTTGGCACAATTGCCTTAAATCAATCAATTCTGGCGACAATCGCCCAATCAACTTTTTGGCAACAATTGCCTAAATCAACTCTTTTCGGCTAAAAGCCTTAAATCAATTTTTGGCGTCAAACGCCCAATCAACTTTTGGCAAACAAATTGCCTAAATCAAACTTTTTGGCTAAAAGCCTCAAATCATCAATTTTGGCAATAAAATTGCCTTAATCATTTTGGCGACAATCGCCCAACAAAACACCTTTGGCACAAATGCCTTAATCATTTTGGCGACAAATCGCCTAACCAATCTTTTGGCTAAAAGCCTTAAAATCAATCATTTTGGCGACAAGCGCCTAAAATCAATCATTTTGGCAATCAAATTGCCTAAATCAATCTTTTTGGCTAAAAGCCTTAAATCAGTCAATTTTTGGCAATAAAATTGCCCAATCAACATTTTGGCAACAAATGCCTAAAACAATCAATTCTTTGGCAGAATGCCTAAACAAAAATGCACAAAGCATACACACACTCATGCATTAAGCATCCCATTCAAAGCCCTTCAAAGAAGGCCTATCGAACTACGTTGACTTTGATCTTCCATTCAAACGGAAGTACGTAGGCACGTTCGGGATTTCACCCCGAGTGGCAAGTCGAATTCATTCAAACATTTCATTTGGTCCAATTACTTCATCTTCCTTGCAAAGCAAACATTCATTCATTTTGGTTAGTTTAGCAGCATGACATAGTCTCGGGATCCATCTCGGGTTTGCATACAATGCCTTAGACATTGAGCTAATTAATCTAGTAACTAGGTTAATTAAAATTGGAGTCACTTAGGGTTTTTCCTAGTTTACCCTAAAACAATTAAACAAGGTGGCGACTCATTCATTCACGTGCATTTCTTCCTTTTGTCACATGCATTCATATGCCCATGATATTTTGGGGAGGGGTTCACACCCCCTACCAAGCGTTATTGGAAAGATCCGAAGGACGGAGTTAATCCAGACGGGCCCATTTGTCGGTATGTCACGAAAACTAGTAGGAACTCCTTACGGTTCCTTTTTGGTTGATTATTATGGCTCAGTTTAGCAGTTAAGTGATGTCAGGTTGGCTCTTTGGAGCGCTTTAATGGTGTTTGATGTGTTTAGAGTCGCCATCTTAATTTGTTTTTGTTTCGGAGAAAATATGAGGTCAACACCCCGTGTTTGACTCTAATGTTTTCCACAAGGATAAAATGCACTAGCCTCGAATCATTGGGTTCGAAGACTAGATTTTCGGCTTCTTTTCATATGAATCAACGGTTTGGGTTTAATCTAGAAATCAAAATAGTGGTTTTGCATGAATTTCAGATTATCGATGCATGAGCATACTTATAATGCATGGCAACTATAACCAAACATTAAAAGCTTAAATAATGCAAAGTGTTGTAATTTGGAGGGGAGCCTGATTCTAGCCTCATTTATTGAGGATTCGAGGTCATGCGATATGTCCCCTAGATCTTGACCGGTCAGCTTGGTTAGTGTCCCGCTACCTAGGTTGAAATCTTAGATATGCCTTTGTGCCTCGTTTGTATGAGGATCAGGGCACATGGGTTCTATCATCGAACATGATGGTGGGGTTTTACCATTCTCAGGATGGGCTTGAAGGATGCTGGACGGGCCGGTTTAGCATGCATTAGGCATTAGATGGATCGGACTTGACAGATATTAGGGGCTGGACGGACTGGGCTTAAATTGATAAAGGTCTAAGTTTTAGTGATTATACCCAACGTCTATTCAAGGTCGAGAGGTCGGTTTGCATGTGCGTGCAGCTTCAGAGTTTCCACGATTTGCCTTCTCAATCAAGGAGATCGAGTCTTGCTCCAAAATATTGGTAAGGATGGGCACTATAGCCCTAATATAGTCTTTATAATATTGTTCATTAACATATTATTAATTAATTTTTAAATTAATTAATAAAAAATTAATTAACTAGTAGCTTTGGTCCAAGGAAGACCAAAGTGTGATTGAACATCGAAAAGATCGGCATTTGAGAACCAAATTGGGTTTTTGCTCAACTAAAGAAGAAGAGCAAAAATCAGACTTTATGGACTTAGAATCGAACTTGAGGGAGAGAGAGAGAGTCACTGAGGCTTGAAAAACATTCAATCAAACAACAAGAGGTGAGAAATGAGGGGGGAGGAGGTGCCTTTTATAGGCCAAGAGGCTGCCAGGCAAAAATGTGGCAGTACTAGCCATCTAAAAATTGATATCGGCCACCTCTCTACCAGTATCGGTGGCATGACCTTCGGTGACCTTGGCCAGTACCGTCGGTACCTATCAAGGCAATTTGCGCCTTTACACTATTTTTGCCCAATTTGAGTCCTTTGCCTTTCGAAGGTTTGTTCGAGGCCCAAATGACATCTGATCGAGCTGATTCTCACGCTGTTGGAATCGTATCAAAATTTCCTACAACCTGGTGCTAAAATCAGTGGTCATAGATATGCCAGATTCCCCTACGTATACAAATGGAACCTAACCATACATGCCCTCCAATTATATCTTCCAAATCGTCCACATAACAATCCATCCTTCTCCTCCAAAGGGGGATTTTAGTAAATAACCAAAAATAACACTTGGGCTAAGGGTCAAGTTGGTAACATCTTAGCCTAAAAAATGTAATCTTTCTCGATAAAGTTAGTTGATTAGGATAAAATTCTATCCTCTAGAAACCGTACATGAGCCTTCAATTTTCCCCTTCTGAAAGATTGGAGCTTATCAAGGTTTGAGCATTCGGACCCCCGATTTCAGCACTTTTAAAAGGAATTTTGGTCTTAGAACACATACCTGACGAGTCGTGCCGATGTTTGGAACATCTTATGAAAATCTCGTCTAGTTCCGAGAACATTTTTTTAAAGCCAGTCTGGTTCGTCTAATTTTTAGGGTCCTTTCTGTAGATGTCTGTCACATCAGATGGTATCTTTGTGTTTAGAAATCTATTATGGTCGCTTTGGCTAAAAGTAAGTGAGATTTTGAATCCTGATGGGTCCCGTAAAGTATAATCTTCCGAGCAAGGGCAAGCTGGTCATCCTTCACTTCCTATAAATAGGGGAGAGAGCGGTGAAGGCTTATGTGCACCACCTCTCTCATTCTCTCTTTGAGAAGCCATTTTTGTGAAGTTCGATGAAGATGGATCAGCAACTTAGGCGCGCGCCTCTAAATATGTGCGCCGCTTTGAACTTCATCCTGAAGGCTTGGGCCTCTCACATCTTAGTTGTCGGGCAAAGCACGGTATTTATTCGATTAACCCTGTAACGCCCCATTTTTCCTGTGTTTCAATAGTAGTTTATCGATCTGTGAATAGTACCACCGGTCCAGAAGTTGGTATTATTTTTGGTCCGGAAAAATTACTATTTATGTTTTATATTTTATTTAACATTTTTGGAGCATGTATGCATGGTTTTTATAGGTAGAAAGTAAGTAAGGAATATTTTTGGAGAATTTAGATACTTAGTGAATAGTGAATTTGTAACACCCGCCGCCCAATCCTGAAAGACCCGACGGCGGATGCCACGTTCGGTGCCGGAGACACCGTCCTAACATAACATATAAATCATAAAATCAGATTATGAATTAGAAGTGATTAAGTATTGACAAGTTTAGCGAGTAATTTTTTTTCAATTTGTTTTTTTTGAAATATATATATATATATATAACTTATGAAAACAATTTAGGAAAAATCCTACAGCAAAACTGCAAGAGTTTCCCTTTAAAAACCGAGCTCGCCAAACATGTGAATACAAAACACTCCCAATTTTAAACTCTAAACCCCCAGCAAACTCCAGTAATCACCATAGCAACACAACAACACTTCTATACCTTCATAACTATAGAAACCCTCAATAGCATTTTAATGATCATCAATTAAATGCATTCATTATATATATATATCAAGTCCTTATGTTCGTAATCATACCAACTATCTTAAACATATTTTATATCCAAACATTAAATAAAATCTCATGCTTATCTCCAAATATGTACACCAAACTAATTTATTATTACATGCTTAAGTTATAATTCAAATAACATAATATCCGAAAATGTAATAATTATACATGCCATGATTCTTAAGTACATCAAACTAATTCTACCACTACTAAAATAGTCGCTTCTGGTCTGAAGTTACTCTTCTGATCTTCAAGTAGCAACCACGGACTTCAACCTGCGCGTGATAAAAATCAACGCGCTGAGTATAAAACTCAGTGGTGCTCATAAATGACAAACTTACCAATGTTGCACTGGCAACACACTTAAAATATAAATTTTCATCAAAAGAGCATACATTTACATTTATAGCAAAAGAAATATCAAATATACTTCTAATGAATAACATAAATAATTTAATTTTTTTTATAACATAAATCCTTTACTTAAACATTTATTATATCAATACATATACTATTTATTTTTAAAACCATATACCGAAATATTATGCTTTGAAAATTCATTTGATAACATAATCATAAATTTTCAAACTAAGGTTTGCTGAAATAATATACTCTCATTCATTCAAGTGCCTTAAAAATATTTTCCAAGGGCTCGCATACACTTAGGAGAAAGAGAAGCAGATAGGTTTTCATAACTTATTCATAATGGCCTTAGGTCGCCAACCTTTTCATAACATATAGAGCGCGTCCGCCCTAACATAAGACACCCACGTGCCTAGCATATGATCATAGCTTCTTATCATAATGGCATCAGATGCCGAGCATGCTCATCATACATAAATTCAAATCACGCATCAAATTCACACCAAGTATATTAGAGCCCAAAATCCTTGTTTTAATTCTTAATTCATAACACTTCTCATAAAACTTGTCTTATTCTTTAGTCTTCTTAAATTCATAATGTAAGCTTACTTTAGAACTTAACTCATAAAAAATTTCATACTTATACGTAATTACTTAATAAAGGAAATTTCTCATAAATTCCTTTTCTTTTAAAACTTTCTTAAAATCATAATAAAATTTATCATAAGAAATTTCTTATCATATAAAATCATACTTTCCTTATTCAAAATTCAAAGCACCTACACCTTAAATACCCATTTTTTTTTAAAACTCTAAACATATGAAAGTTATCAAAATATTCATACATATTTCACATATATAAAACAATTAAGTAAACATTATTACCCTAAGGTGGTTTGACCTCTTAATGAAAACCAAGGGGATGGATTTCCTTCTCCAATCAAGCATGCTAACATAACTCTTATGCACCAAAGTATTCATTTCAACCCTCATCATGCATTATCTAAGCCAATTCCACACTCTTTCCCAAAATTTCCAACCCATTTATATCCATTTAAACATATCCATAATAACACTAGTCAAACTTGTCTTAGTTTTGTCAAATAAATCCTAAAATATACAAATAATCAAGAGAACTTCATCACACATGCTTCATACATACCCTTATCCAAATAAACCTATGATTTAAGACATAGGAAATTTCCAGCATTAAAATAACCTTGACCTTTGCAGGGTTTTTAAGACATAACTTGAATTATAGGTCTCCAAATGGAACGAAATCAGATTAATTAGAAAGATAAGACAAAATTCTACAAATGTTATGAAGGGATCACAGCCCAGATCAATCTGCAAGGTAGCAAAAAAAAGATAGGAACACAGACCAACAGTCCAGACCTAATTCAGCAGAACCAAGTCCAATGTTTATTGAATTACTCCTTAACCAAACACTCAAATTAATTCAATCCAAAACCAGAGAAGTCTCAAGACACAGGGCAACAACTCTCATGAAGAACTCAGAACACAATCTTGCCATTATAGTGGTCAAAATGGGCAATCAATTCAGTGATGCATGTAGCCCATCATAACAGAGTCAGTTTAGGTTTTTTAGCCATAAGTTGAGCTATATATATCCAAATTGGACACAAGAGGATGGGTTGGAAAGCTAAGAAGTAGACCTACAACTTTCATGAAGGACTCAGACACCAATGGAAACTAGAAAGGATCGAAAAATGGTCCTTAATCTCACTCAATAACCCGTTTTTCCCAACTTCAGTTTTCTTCAACCATGAAAAGAACATGAACAACAAAGGTACAAGGTAGCAATGTCTACCACATAATAAGTACTCATCAAACATCACCCAAGAGCATATTATTGCAACCAAAATTCAACAAATCAATCATTTCATACAAAATCCCAAAATATACATATGATTGCATAAAGGCACAAAATCAAAAATTTGAGTAAGGTAAGTGTGTTTATGAACACTAACCTTAAAAATAAGCTTTAGCAAGCTTAAATGAAAGCTTTCTAAGCCCTAACTTGCCTTAACTCCATGGTAGAGGTTTCTCCAACCTTTGGCTCAAGTAGAGAATCTCCAAATTTCTTGAAATAATTCACCAAAAATCATTTCTCAAGCTTTAATCTCTAGGATTAATAACTTAAATCAAGTTGGGTGGAAAAGATTTGGTGGATTTAGTGAGTAGGAAGTGAAGAAAAACAAAGAGAAGAAGAAGAGAGGAAGTTGGCGTTGGAAATGGAGGAGAAGAAGAAGAGAAAGTGTTGCTCAATAATTGAGGAGTTGACATATAAAGCAACTAAAGGGTATTTTGGTCTTTTTCCCAAATTGGAGGGTGTTTTGGTCTTTGCTCCAAATATTCTCCAATTAAATTCCTTCAAAATATTATTTATCTCCACAAAACTCTCTAATTTATTCCATAAAAATAATTTCTCAAATTTCCTCCATAAAAATAATTGCTCAAATTTCCTTACTTAATATAACACCATAATTCACTATTCACTAATTATCTAAATTCTCCAAAAATATTCCTTACTTACTTTCTATCCATAAAAACCATGCATACATGCTCCAAAAATGTTAAATAAAATATAAAACATAAATAGTAATTTTTCCGGACCAAAATAATACTTATTCCCGGGCTAATGGTACTATTCACAGACCGGTGGTACTATTCACAGACCGGTAAAACTATTATTTTAGACACAGAAAAATCAGGGCGTTACAGAATTATGGTGCTATATTAAGTAAGAAAATTTGAGCAATCATTTTTATGGAGGAAATTTGAGGAATTATTTTTATGGAATAAATTAGAGAGTTTTGTGGAGATAAATAATATTTTGAAGGAATTTAATTGGAGAATATTTGGAGAACAGACCAAAACACCCTCCAATTTGGAGAAAAGACCAAAATACCCTTTAGTTGCTTTATTAAAGGCAACCATCAATTATTGAGCAACAAATTTTACCTTCTTCTTCTACTTACACGTTTCCTCTTCCTCCTCCTCCTCCTTCTTCTTCTTCTTCTTCTTCCTTTTCTTCAATTCTTACTTAGTAAACACATCAAATTCACCCATCCAACTTGATTTAAGGATTAAATCTTAGAGAGTGAAGCTAGAGAAGTCATTTTTGGTGACTAATTTCAAGGAATTTGGTGATTTTCCTACTTGGGTCAAGTAAGTGATTTTATGATAAGTTAATTATTTTTGGATTTAGAGTTGTCTTTTAGCATATACATGCTTAATCATGCTCCAATTACTTCTTTTATTTGTTTTCTTTGTTTGATTTTGAGTTTCTTACATGTAGAGGGTGGAGAGCCTTCTAACAAAGATAAGGGCAAGACCAAAGCTTGAGAAGCTTTGATTAAAGCTTGTTAAAGCTTGTTTTGAAGGTTACTGTTCATAACACACTTACCTTACTCAAATTTTTGATTTTGTGCCTTTATGCTCTCACGTGTATATTTTGGGATTTTGTATGAAATGCTTGATTTGTTGAATTTTGGTTGCAATAACATGCTCTTGGGTGATGTTTGATGAGTATTTATGCTGTGGTAGACATTTCTCCCTTGTATCTTTGTTGTTCATGTTCCTTTCATGGGTAAAGTAAGCTGAATTTGGGAAAAATGTGTTTTTGAGTGAGATTAAGGACCATTTTTCGATCCTTTTTGGTTTCCATTTGTGT
Source organism: Jatropha curcas (assembly GCF_041381405.1). Taxonomy (NCBI): domain Eukaryota; kingdom Viridiplantae; phylum Streptophyta; class Magnoliopsida; order Malpighiales; family Euphorbiaceae; genus Jatropha; species Jatropha curcas. Next base: position 6,177,208 of record NC_143157.1, on the reverse strand, counting down.
CTGAGTCCTTGATAAAAGTTGTAGGTCTATCTCTTAGCTTTCCAACCCATCCTCTTGTGTCCAAGTTGGAGGTACATAGCTCAACTTATGGCTGAAACACCCAAACTGACTCTGTTTGTGTCAGGCCACATGCATCACTGAATTGAGTGCCCATTTTGACCACTATAATGACAAGATTAGGTTCTGAGTCCTTCATAAAGGTTGTTGCCCTGTGTCTTGAGAATTTTCTCGTTCTGGATTTGTTTCATTTGAGTGTTTGGTTAAGTAGGAATTCAATAAACATTAGACTTGGTTCTGCTGAATCAGGTCTGGTCTGTTAGTTTGTGTTCCTAGCTTTGTTTTATTATATTCCATATTCATCTGGGCTGTGATCCCTTCATAACATTTGTAGGCTTTATTCTTAGCTTTCTAATGACTCTGATTTCATTTAATTTGGAGACTCATAACTCAAGTTATGTTTTAAAAACACAGCAAAGGTCAATGTTACTTTTATGCTGGAAATTTTCTATGTTAAGTCATTTTGTTTAAGTATGAGAATTTTTATGAATTACTTAAGTTTAAATTAAGTTTTTATTATGAGAAGACTAACGAAAATTAATTTTATGAGAAATGTTTTTGGGCTCTAATATACTTGGTGTGGATTTGATGCATGATTTGATTTTATTATGTATGATGAGCATGCTCGGCATTTGATGCCATTATGATAAGAAGCTATGATCATATGCTAGGCACGTGGGTGTCTTATGTTAGGGTGGACGCGCTCTATATGTTATGATAAGGTTGGCGACCTAAGGCCATTATGAATAAGCTATGAAAACTTATCTGCTTCTTTTTCTCCTAAGTGTATGTGAGCCCTTGTAAAATATTTTTAAGGAAGTGAAATAAATGAGATCACATTATGTTAATAACTCTTAGTTTACCATAACGTATTTATGATATCAAATGAATTTTTAAAGCATGATGTGTTGGTGTACATATGTAATACATGTTTAAATTTAATGATTTTATGTATATAAATGATTTTTAAGTATGTTGTCATCACAACATTGGTTTGTTGTGTTTATAAGCACCACTGAGTTTTATACTCAGCGCGTTGATTTTATTGCACACAGGTTGGAGACTATGCTTGCTGCTTAAAGACTTGAAGAGTAGCATCAGAGCTGAAGAGATATTTTGGTAGTTACTTAGTATTTTTTTTTTTTTTTTTTTGTAACTAAGAATTATGGCATGTATAAGTATTACATTTTTGGAGACTGTATTATTTAATTTATCACTTAAGCATATTGTTGTAAATTATTTTGGTGTATATATATTGGGAGATAAACTTGGACTTATTTAATGGTTAGAACATTAGAAGTTGAGATGTTTAAATGAATGTATTGAATTGATGAATATTATAATGTTATTGAGGATATGAAGTGATAGAAGTGCTATTGTGTTGTTATTGGAGTTTGATGGGGTTTGGAGTTTGGATTTGGGAGTGCTTTGTATTCATATGTTTGGCGACTTCTATTTATAGGGGAAACTCTTGCAATTTTTCTGTAGGACTCTCCCAAATCATTTTCAAAACAAAATATTCTTACTTGCTAAACTTATGAATACTAAGTCACTTCTAATTCATAATATAATTGTATGGTTTATATGTAGGTTAGGACGGTGCCTCCGGCACCGAATGTGGCATCCACTGTCGGGTCTTTCGGGATCGGGCGGCGGGTGTTACAAACCCTGCAAACTTTATTTTTGTAATTTAGTCCCTAATTGCATGCCTGATAGATTCTAGGTCCGATTTGAACACTAATTGTTGGATATGACCTGTAGAAGCATATGGTATATCTGGATGAGGCTTTTGATCACCTTATTAGAAACTGCAATTAGGCCCTTCAACTTTTGGAGAACTGCGCTTTGCCCAAAAACAAGTTCTACTTATATTTTAGGTTCGATTTTGTCTCTGATTGAACCCATAACCTCTTAGACCCTGTAGGTAGTCCCGGTCGGAGTCTAATTGTAATTTACCATTTGGTCCCTATGTTTTGGAAAAATTACTATTTTGCCCTCGTAGCTTGTTTTCAGCTCTGACTGAAATTGAAACTGTAATCTCCTTAGACCCTGTAGGCAGTCTTGGTAGAAGTGTGATCATTTGAAAATTACCGTTTTATCCTTAGGTGTTGGAAAAACAGTCTTTTGCTTTGATGGCCCATTTTTTAGCTCTAGTTAAAGTTACAACCTCCTTAGACCCTGTAGGCAGTCTTGATGAGTCTAATCATTTAAAAAAATTACCATTTTACTCCTAGGTGTCGGAAAAATAGTCTTTTGCCCTGATGGCCCATTTTTTTTTATCTGATTGAAGCTGTAACCTCTTTAGACCCTGTAGGCAGTCTTAATAGGAGTCAGATCGTTTGAAATTCGTCTGAAAACCTTGTTCTAATTATGAAAAACTCTGTGGTTAATCTAAACTTGGTTTGAAAACCCTGTTTCTTGTCTGGAGTAGGTCCAAAAAGCCTGTTTTGAGCCTGATTACTTTGTAATTGGTCTAAAAATCCTATTTCTTGTCTGGAGTTGGTCTGAAAACCCCGTTGACGGCCTATATGCCCTTGTAGCTTGTTTAGAGACCCTATTTCTGATCTAAAGTTGGTCTGAAAATCCTATTATAAATCTAAAAACCTCTATAGTTGGCCTGAAAATCCTGTTATGAGTTTGAAAATGGTTTGATTGCCTATTGTTTTCCTCTGTGAACTGTTAATTTAACTGCATACAATATCTTTGCACTGAAATGCATGTTAGTTCATAACGTACTTGTCCAAGTTGAAAACCAGAAAGGGCGGCTTAGGCAAAAATTAGAGCTTGAATAAATAAAGTTGGAAAATGCTTGGAAAGCTCAAAAGGCAAATCTCATTCCAATTAAAGCAATAAAGTCAAGCAGAAAGCAAAAGAGTCCGAAGAAAATAAATAAATAATGAAGTCTAAGTCCAAGTCAAAAAAAAAACATACATCCAAAATCCAAAGTCAAAGTCCCAAACAAAAAAAGCCAAAATAAGGGAAAAACAACAAAAGTCCAAAAGCCTATAAGAGTCTAGGTGTCCCGTCGCCTCCGTGGGGCAACATCCTCCGAGTCATCCCTAGCTGCTAAACTCTCTCCAACCTCGCCTGTCCGGGGAGCCAACACAATCTCCTCATCAGTCCCAACCTTATCATCAGCGTCAGCCTGAACCCAACCTTCGAGTGCACTCAGCAGTGTGGTTCTCTTTGGCCTCTCAATCGGCCAGACAACGGCAATGAACCAGGTCCGATACTCAGGAGAAGTCTGAACAGTGGCAGGATTAGGTAAAGGCCTAACCATGTGATGATCTCTAACCCAAGCCCTAAGGACGGCTCGGGTAACACCCGGAGTGATGGCTGAATCAGTTGAAATGTCATCCATAATCGGAACAGTCTGATCTATCCCCATCTGCCTCAAAACGCGCGAAGCGCAGTACCAAGTATAGTGTGTAAAGCCTAAAAGGTAAACCCAAGTATGGCGAGAGCTAACCTGGATAAAACGGGTGATGTCATACCAGAAAATGTACCACAGTACCTCATTTGGACCCAGCTCAATCAGCCATGAGGTCCATGCATCAGTAAACGGATGAGTGATCAGGATCCTCCGCATATGATACTGAGAGGGGTTGTAAGGCAAGAAAGTAGGAGCAGCAACCACTTGGAGGTGGTCCTCTAACCAAACCTGAGTAATGGATCCTTTCTATTACAAAGGAACAAACCAAAAGAAAGAAGAAAAAAGGAAGAGGAAAAGGGGAAATACCTGGAGAATAATCGGAGAGACCGTCCAGTCATCAAAGCCTAAAGCAGCTCTGTCAAGGCTCCTAATAGTCTCTGCCAACACAATGTCGCCGATGCAACCCATATCCTCCGTCTGCCGAATCATGGGGCAGAGTCGCAAATCCCCAAAGCCTGGGTCCTTGTTGAACAAGAAACCAGCTAATAAGCAGAAAACCAAGGCCCGCATTCTCAGCCTCATCCGGTCTGGGTCATCTAGTCGAGTCTCTGAAAATTCATCAATCAGTAGTAGCAAAATTACCTTCTAGTCATCCACAACCATGGCCCTAGCCTATGGCCGGCTGAACTGGAATAGACTTTCAAACAACCGTACCTCCCCAAATTGATCTTTTCTACCTTGGAGAGACTCTTAGTCCAATTGTGCATGCTAATAAAACAGTAAGTGCAGAAACATAAAAAAAATTCACATTTTGGCCCCTAAGACCCAAAAATTCCCAATTTGACCCCAAAGGCCCAGAAGTTCACATTTTGCCCCGAAGGCCCAAAAATTCTCAATTTAGCCCCAAAGGCCCAAAAATGCCTAATTTGGCCACAAAGGCGCAGAAGTTCTCAATTTGGCCCCAAAGGCCCAAAAATGCCCAATTTGGCCACAAAGGCCCAAAAAATTCTCCCCAAAGGCCCAAAAATACCCAATTTGGCCACTAAGGCCCAAAAAATTCTCAATTTGGCCCCAAAGGCCCAAAAAATTCCCAATTTGGCCCCTAAGGCCCAAAAATTCCATTTTGGCCCCAAAGG
>NC_143157.1:6077343-6172587 GCF_041381405.1 Jatropha curcas | reverse complement strand
TACGTCAAATGGTGGGCGAAGGAAAAATAATTTTATATCTCTGACGTGTTAAGTGAGTCTGACATGTCAATTAACTTAAACATAATTAACACTTTTTAAAATGTCAAGTGGATCTTATATTTCCTATTTGTAATTCTGGTCTGTCATGTAAGCAAGCAATACTTAATTGAAAATTTTTTATGGATTCAGATACTTAATTGCAAATATTTTCCGTTGAAACACCAAAATAGAAAATTTTAGAAAGTTGAGATACCAAATTTATAATTAACCATATTTAAAAATTATTCTCTAAATTATACAATTTTAAATTGAAAAAAATTTGCGATATAATTAACAGAGAGAAATTATTTGGCAGTAATTAAATTATAGGCATCATTTTAGTATTTTAGATAATTAGAATTAAAACTGTTTTTTTTTTTTTGGAAGGAAATAAAACCAAGTTAATGTGTGTTCATGATTCTTTAAAAAAATCAAATTTCAAAATTTATAAAACCTCGCTAATCGCGTGGGTATACACCTAGTATCAATCTAGTTTATAGACAACTAGAGTAAAAAATATAAAATTTCATTATTGTTACAGAAGGTGCTTTTTTCCATTAAATTTAAAATATTTAAATACAAATCACAATATCAAAAATTTGCTCTATAACTTGTTACTTACATATTACGTTATAAAATAAACTATTTAATATATTTCTTTTAATTATGTGAATATAAAATACTCTTTCCAATAATATTATAAAAAAATTTTTAAATATAAATAATTATCTGATATTAAATTTATTTATTCAAAATAAATTGTTGAAAATCTTAGTAAACAATAGTTAATAAAATTTTTTATTAATTTTATTGTGAAAACATTTATAATGTATTTATTCAATTAAAAGCATGCTATATATGAATGACATTTTATTATCTTTTTACATAAAGAAAGTTAAATTATATAATTTAAATGTTTGACTTAAAATTTTTTCTCCTTTTTTTCTAATGATAAATTAAATTTTCTAATGTGTATAACCAAATTTTATATCATATATTTTCATGTATATTAGTATTACATCCATTTGATTTTAAATCATAGAATTAGTTAGTCAAGCTAAAAAAAAATAAATAAATGCGTTACTATTAACAGTTGTATAATATTTTAATTTATATGGATCTTTTTTTTCTAAATAGATTTTTTACAATTATTACTATAAAAAATTTTATGTTTATACACACGGGTAGATTTTACTCAATCTTTATTTAATTTATAATTAATGTCCGATTGTATAAATCAAGGCATATACATAATATTTTCTTACTTTTAATTTGTAGTTTAATTAATTTTAATTTTTATCCTATATTCATTTATATGTTTTTAAAAAAATCCATAAATAAAATATTATATTATTTACATATAAAATTTTTTAAAATAAAAAAATATTTAATTTAAAATTATTACTTAAGAACTTATATTATGTAAAAATTCTACACGATATGAATTTCATAAACTTTATTTTGTATAAATTGGAACCTAAATTTTGTAGTTACATTTTTATTTACAAATCTAAAAAAGAAAAAGAAAAAAGAACAAAGTGATTGTTGCCTGAAATTGTCATTGTAATAGACAATTCATTGAGCCATAATTTACTTGCTAGTAATTAATATGTACAGGAAAAATTTAATTCAATTCTTGCAATTGAAAATGAGTTTTTCCAAAAGGGAAAAAAAAAATGCAATGCTGAGTTCCCATGACGCATAACGGTTACGTAAATGGGAATAAATGATTATACTTCATCAAGAGTTTTGATCAATGATGTTTAATCCGAGGAATAAAATAGAGAACTAAACTTTCAAAGAAGTTTATTGATAAGAATAATGATCAAACGATAATGAATATGCCAATGATACAAAATAACCTATTTATAGGTTAGGCTAAAGCATAAAACCCTAAAAAATAATACAAAAGGCGTAACTAGACAAAATCCTAGTAAGGGTGGCGGCACGGGCGTGCTGGACATGACACGGGCGTGTCCTGGGCTTCCAGAGGCTGGCATGGGGCATGCTGGAAGTGACACGGGCGTGTCTATGTGCGACTCGTAGCTGGAACTGTCGGCACGAGCGTGCTCTGGACTCCTAGAGGCTAGCATGGGCAGGTTGGAAAGTGACACGGGCGTGTTTGTGCTCCTTAAGCTTGGGTGTGTCTCGCGTCCTGGACTTCCAGAGGCTGGCACGAGCGTGCTGGAAATGGTACGGCCGTGCCCCTTCTTCTTGGGTTTGCAGCGATCTAAATCTTCCATTTATTGAAGTGCAAGTTGCTCCACATCAATCCCCTCCACTTCAAAAGAATTCGACCTCAAGTGATCATCATCAGGATAGAAAAGGAATAAATCAGCAACATTGAAGGTCCTTAAGATCTTCATGTCTTCGGGCAGTTCAAGCACATAGGCATTATCACTGATCTTCTTAAGTACCTGAAAGGGGCCAATCTTTTTGGAATCAAGCTTCTTCTGTCCTTCGCCATGCTCCTTGCGAAGATAAACCATGACCCAATCACCCACGGTAAAAGATTTATAACGCCAGTGTTTATCAATTGCAACTTTATATTTTTCATTGGCAGCAGTGATGAATTGCTGCACTTGCTTGAATACCTCCACATGCTCGTAGCCAAGTTATTAGCTGCAATACTCTTCTTTACACTTGTTGGAAAGGAAAGGAGATCAAGAGGATGGGCTGGTACCTTCCGGTAGACAATTGCAAAAGGGGACATCTCAGTGGCTCTATGGATCAAACTGTTGTAAGCAAATTCTACTTGGGCAAGAGCAAGGTCCCACATCTTCTTCTTCTCGCTGCAAATGCACCTAAGGAGATTACCAAGGGTCCGGTTCACCACTTCCGTTTGTCCATCAGTTTGGGGGTGCGTAGTACTGTTGTAGCGGAGTTGAGTGTTAAACCTCTTCCATAAAGTTGTCCAAAAGTGAGCTAGAAACTTTGTGTCTCGGTTAGATCTGATGGTTTTGGGAATGCCATGTAATCGAACAATCTCCTAGAAAATTAACTTTGTTATATGCGAGGCATCATTAGTTTGCTTGCAAGGGATAAAGTGTGCCATCTTGGAAAACTTGTCTACAATAACAAAAATAAAGTCAGCTCCTCGTTGAGTTCGTGGTAAACCCAACACAAAATCCATGGATAAGTCCTCCCAGGGTTGTTCCGGTACAGCCAATGGAGTGTATAGACCGGTATTTTGGGAATGGCCTTTCTATGTCTGGCAAATTGAGCAATTCTGTACTAGCTTCCCTGCTTCCTTCTTCAATTGTGGCCAATAAAATCGAGCCTCTAACCCCACAATAGTCTTGTCTCGCCCTAGGTGTCCACTCAATCCTCCACCATGGATTTCTCGCATTAAATTTTCTCAGAGGGAAGACCGAGGGATGCACAGCCTGTTTTCCTTGAATAAACACCCGTCATGAACCAAGAAACTGTCGGTGGGCTATTTAGCATCAATTTTTACCCATATGTCAGCAAAATCTTCATCCGAGGCATATAGATCCTTAAGAAATTCGAACCCCACAATCTCTTGTCTAATTGTAATCAACAAGGTTGCTCTCCTACTCAAAGCATCCGCTACTGTGTTACAAATACCTGATTTGTGCTTAATGACATAATGGAAAGCACCAAAATAAGTTGCCCAATGCGCATGCATCTTGCTCACTTTCTTCTGAGTTTGAAAATGAGTTAAAGCCTGATGATCAGTGTAAATAATGAACTCACGGCCCAACAAATAATGTTCCCAAGTCTTGAAGCTCGAAAAACTGCATACAACTCTTGCTTATAGGTAGACCTCCTTTGTCTAACTTCATTCAATTTCTCACTAAAAAATGCAATAGGCTTTCCAGATTGAGACAAAATACCACCAATTCCAATCCCGCATGCATCACAATTTACCTTAAACAATTTATCAAAGTCAATTAAAGCAAGAATAGGGGCAGAAGTAAGCTTATCTTTGATCTCTTCAAAGCTTTTGTTTGCAACCTCTGTCCACACAAATTGACGAACTCTCTTCTTCTTCAAACAATCGATGATAGGAGCAATGATGCTGCTAAAGTTCCTGATGAACCGCCTATAGAAAGTAGCGGGACCATGCAAGCTACAAACTTCAGTGATGTTCTTGGGAATAGGCCAATTTCGAATGGCCTCAATCTTTCTGTCATCAACATAAATTCCTTCCGAGCTAACAATATAGCTAAGAAACAGAATTTGCTCGATCATAAAACTGCACTTCTTAAGGTTGATGTACAACTCATTTCTCTGTAAAGAATCCAACACCTGTCGAAGGTGTTGAAGGTGTTCTTCCTCGCTGCTACTGAAAATTAAGATGTCATAAAAATAAACAACCACAAATTTGCACAAGAAAGGCGTAAAACCTGAGTCATAAATCTCATGAATGAGCTCGGTGCATTAGTCAATCCAAACGGCATAACTAACCACTCGTATAACCCCTCCTTAGTATTAAATGCGATTTTCCATTCATCTCCCTTCTTGATCCTGATTTGATGATAACTGCTGTGGAGATCTATTTTGGAGAATATTGTAGACCCTGACAATTGGTCCAACATGTCCTCTAGACGAGGAATAGGAAATCGATAGTGCACTGTGATCTTATTGATGGCTCTATTATCCACACACATTCTCCAAGTCTCATCCTTCTTTGGTACCAATAAAGCAGGAACCCCACAAGGACTAATGCTCCCTCGGATATGTCCCTTCTTCAATTATTCTTCTACCTATTCTTGAAGGATCTGGCTATCCTTTGGATTCATCTTATAATGGGGCAAGTTTGGTATCTTCGATCCAGGGATAAAATCAATCTGATGTTGAATGTCCCACAAAGGTGGAAGTATAGATAGTCAACTACGGCATGAAACTCATCTAGCAACTCCTTGACTGGTGGGGGTACTAATGCCCCTTCTTTAAAGCATGTCTCTGGTTTGATCAGTAATGCCAATGCACCTCCGGACTTCTCAATTGCACTAGATAATTCCTGCACATTGGAAGAAACAGCTACTATGGATTTTTCCTCCACTTTAGAAGCTTTGGCAGAAGATCTAGAAGGTAAGACAATGATTTTCTTATTTTTGCAAGTGAACATGTATGAATTCTCTTTTCTCTTGTGCAATGCATCTACATCAAACTGCCATGGATGTCCTAACAGTACTCCACAAGCATCCATATCCACAACATCACAACTAACGGAGTTTGAGTATGACTTTCCCATTGATGTAAGAACCTTGCAAATCCGATTTACTTCAATCGTTGGACCCTCTTTAATCTACCTTACCTTGTACGGCGAAGGATGTGGTTCTGTGGGTAAATTTAGCTTTTCAACCAGCTGCTTGGCTATCAAATTTTCACAACTGCAATTGTCGATAATGAGTCGGCACACCGCTTCACCAACACGACATTTAGCCTTGAAAATTTTCCTTCGCTGAGTTTCACCTTCTTGTTTTGGTGAGTACAATATTTTTTGAACAACATATGTAACTTCACCATCTTCTGAACCAGCCAAGGATCCATCATCTTCGTCTTCTACTTCTTCAACCTCAACCACCTCATCAACTACATTCACCTATCGACGCCCATCATTAGCCCCCCTACGTTCTGGACATATATTAGATATATGCCCTTGTTTCCTACATCGATAACAATAGTCTCCAGTTGGCTTTTGATACGGATTTGGTTTATTGTTTCTATCTTCCACGGGAGCCTTTCTTTAAGAGTCTTTATTTTCTTCTCTTGGAATATGCGGTAAATTCTAGTTAGTAGCAAGAGTTACTGCTCTTGAATTCTGTCCTCTAAAATTTTGACTGAACTGTTGATTTCCGGATGGATAGGGTTGCCTGAAATTCTGGTTATAATTAGGTGGTTGCTAAGGTTGCCAATTAATTCTATCTTCTGCACGTTTGGCCATCTCAATTGCATCTGCCAAAGTGAAAATTGCAGCTACACCCATCATACACATTATATCATGATTCAATCCCCTCTGATAATGAGCCACTTGCTGGGATTCAGTCTCACAATTGTCACATCAAGCCTGCAATCTCAAGAATTCTTCCATATACTCATCTACCTTTTGATTTCCCTAAAAATAGTCATGGTACCTATTATACAAGATTTGGGAGTGATCACTAGGGAAAAAACGATGCTCAATCATCTGTTTCATTAAGATCCAATCTCGCACAGGTTCAACCCTTCGACGATGGCATTCGTTTTGAATAGAATCCACCACACTGATGCACTGCCCTTTAGTTTATAGGCCACAATGGAAACTTTACATTCATACTCGACATTCATGATCTCAAAGAATCGTTCGACCTACGCTAGCCAGATAAGAGTACTTTCTATATCTAATGATCCTGAGAAAGGTTGAAGATCTAACTTTATTTTGTATCAGTCATGAAAATTGTCAACATTCCCTCTATAGTCTCAACCTCCATCATAATGATTTTAGTGTCTTGCATAATCTGATTGCTGTGGATTCAGAACTGCTATTCCAGCTGCAGGTTGTGGGTTTGCCTTGTTAGATTGCGAGAGTCAATTGTCTAATTTGTTCTGTTAACTCTTCGAACCTCGCCTCTATGGCTATGAGTCGTGTCTCATGATTGTTGGCCATGGAGATATTTTGCCTTTTGGCTCTTATACCAACTGACGCAAAACGGTTACTGAATGGAAATAAACGATTATACTCCGTCAGGAGTTTTGATTAATGATGTTTGATCCGATGGATAAAATAGAGAACTAAACTTTCAAAGAAGTTTATTGATAAGAATAATGATCAAACGATAATGAATGTGCCAATGATACAAAATAACCTATTTATAGGTTAGGCTAAAGCATAAAACCCTAAAAAATAATCAAAAAGTCGTAACTAGACAAAATCCTAGTAAGGGTGGCAGCACGGGCATGCTGGATATGACATGGACGTGTCCTGGGCTTTCCAGAGGCTAGCACGGGCGTGCTGGAAGTGACATGAGCGTGTCTATGTGAGAATTGTAGCTGGACCTACCGGCACGGGCAGGCTATACATGGCACAGGCATGCTCTAGACTCCTAGAGGCTAGCACGAGCGGGTTGGAAATTGACACGAGCGTGTCTGTGCTTCTTAAGCTTGGGCGTGTCTCGCGTCCTGGATTTCCAAAGGCTGGCACAGGCGTGCTGGAAATGGCATGGTCGTGCCCCTTCTTCTTGGGTTTGCAGCGATCCAAATCTTTCATATATTGAAGTGCAAGTTGCTCCACGTGATCCCAATTCAATTCTACTAAATATCGTAGTAATCCAACATCCAACTGGTATCGAAGAATTCCACTAATGCCACCAAATCCTTGGCAAAATTGTGATCCCTTTTGTGAGTTATCCTATTAAAGTCATTGTTTCTTGAATCTCCAAGTCAGCTGAGTTAGTCAAATCCTAGAAATTTCCCTAGTCAGTCTCTTCTTCTTTGTTCAAGATCTTTATAAAAATCGCATTCATCTTGTTGTGCTTCAAACCATATCGATTCATATTCAAACCTTTATAGCACCAATTTCAAAAGCATGCATAGTATCATTCAAGCAATAAACAAACTTTCCACTATCCCGATCGATTTCCTCAAAGAAGTTCAAAATCATTCGCCTCTCCTGCATGAACTTGACATTTGATAAAACCTCATATGACTAGTCAATTGCTTGATTGAATCCAATCTCTCCCCCATATGAAATGTCTACTACTTTGAGTAATTTATCCTGTAGACGAGGATTAGGCAAGTTCGATTGACTTAACTCTATCTTAATATCAGCAGAACTAGCAAGTATTAGTCCAGAAACTTTAGGCACACATGTTGAAGGATTTATAAAATGCTTTAACTTCTGCTGCCTTTGAATGGAGAGTCGACACAATTATGTGAGAAAGGCATCAAATCTATTCGAAGGCATAATTGTGTCGACTCTCCATTCGAAGGCATCAAATCTATTTTTTGATTGACCACCTCTACCATGTTTATTTGAAAGATCAATACTTAACTTTTCAAGGATTTCGCGATTGTTTCCTCTTAATGTCCCTACTAGAGTCCCTTTCCTATCAATAATTATAAATCCAAATCTATCATCAGAATAAAAAAGTTGATGCAGTGCTTCTGTATGGAACTTCTTATCACACAGGTAGAGGGATTGGCGTATAGGTTTAAAAGGCACAAAATCATAAGTAAACCTCCTTTCTTTTCCATCTTCAGTTACAACTAGTCTTGTATATAGGACAAGTCCTATGGAAGGAACCTCTTTGTAAGGTTTGAGTATTTGTAGGGCAAAGGTAATTGCATCTTGTACATATTTTCGGTTGACCTTACTCTTGATGTTTGCCATGGTTCAATATTCCTTGCCTAGCATTTTCGAAACTTTAAAAATTTGATCATTAGGACGTAACAGCAGCGAAATCATGCTGGTGCCACTGCCTTTGCAATATCAATGTTGAATAATTCTGTTTAATTATTTTATGTTACCGTAATTAATTTGTTTTTAGTGTTTGTTTTCTTAGTCAATGTTTCAGTCCTATTGTTTAGGAATTAGTTGATAATGTTCAGTAGAGCATGGTCACGTTAACAGCTGATATTTCTTAGTTTATTAAGATTTTTTTATTACTCTTTGTAAGCCTATATAAAGGCTATCAAGTTTCTTAATAAAAAAGTATCTTGAGCATCTTCTTCTCTCTTTTAATTTCTATTTTTCAAATTTCTACTAGTTATCGGTGTTATCAGAGCCTGGTTAAAAGAGAGAAAAGAGAGCTTAAGAGAGTGAAACACGTGAGGTTAGAAAGAAAACAAAAAGAGCAGCAGCCTTATTGTAACATCCTAGTGAGTTGGCTGTGTAACATATCTAATTGGTACCTCAAGTGTACAAAGGCTACAACTTCATACCCAAGCTGTATGTTTTAATGCAAGCAAGTCCTAACTTTACATTCACATAAGTCCACTTATACTCTCATTCTTCCCCAACAAGGTTTGATTCAACCCAACTCAACTTACCTCTATGAAATGACTCAACTCAACTCACTAGGATGTTACACTTATTTTTGTTTCATGGCGTTAGATTCTAATTTTATGCAGGCAGCAATTCCACATTTCGATGGTCACTATGATCATTGGAGCATGCTGATGGAGAACTTCCTGCATTTAAAAGAATACTCGTCAATCATTGAAAATGGAATTGGTGCACCAGTAGAAGGTGAAACTTTGACGGATGTCCAAAAGGCAGAGTTCGAAGTAAGAAAGCCAAAAGATTTAAAGACGAAGAATTATCTCTTTCAAGCTATTGATCGTACCATCTTGGAAACCATTCTATGCAAAGAAACTTCCAAGGATATAAGGGATTCTATGAAGAAGAAGTATCAAGGCTCAACTATAGTGAAACGTGCACAGCTTCAAGCTTTGAGAAGATACTTTGAAACTCTACAGATGAAGGACATCGAATCTTTTACTAGCTATTTCGCAAGAACCATGGAGATATGCAACAAGATGCGATTTCATGGTGAGAAGATGGTAGACGTAACCATTGTGGAGAAGATATTATGCTCTCTAACGTCAAAATATGATTATGTTGTGTCCTCCATTGAGGATTCAAAAGACCTAGATCTATTATCCCTTGACGAATCGCAAAGCTCCTTATTAATGCATGAGCAGAAAATGAACCGAAGTTCAAACATGGAAGAGCAAGCTTTGAAGGCTTCTACTTTTATTCCTTCCTCAAATTCAAGAGGTAGGGGTAGAGGAAGAGGAAGAGGAGGTCGAGGCAATGGAAACAGTAGTAGGAATTCTAAAGGTGATGATTAGAACAAAGGAAGAGGACATGATCAACATTATGATAAATCCAAAATAGTGTTTCAGGTGTCATAAATTTGGTCACTATAGCTCCGAATGTCACACCAAGTTGCCAAATGATGCTGATAAAGGAGAGTAGTCAAATTATGCTGAAAATGATGAAGGAGAAACTCTTTTGATGGCTGTTCAAACAAATGATAAACCCGACTCTGATATTTAGCATGTTGATACCGGCTGCAACAATCATATGTGTGGAAGTAAGTCTTCTTTTGCTTATCTAAATGAAAATTTTCAATCTACAGTAAATTTTGGTGATTTATCTTCTGTAGATGTGAAGGGGAAGGGTGACATTAAAATTAGAACCAAGAGTGGTTTTATAGAAAAAATTGCTAACGTGCTTTATGTTCCTAGTTTGAAAAGCAATTTACTAAGTGTTGGGCAATTGCAAGAAAAGGGTTATATAATCACTATTCAAAATGGAGCTTGTGAAATATATGATCCTTCTAGAGGAGCCATTGTTGTTATTCTAATGAATTCAAAAAGATTGCTCCCTTTGAAAGTTGAAAGCGTTCAATCATGTTTTATTGCTGAAGTAAAAGATATTTCCTGGTTGTGGCATTTTCGGTATGGCCATTTGAGTTTCAATGGATTAAAAACTCTTCATTAGAAAAATATGGTACGTGGACTTCCTTAAATCTCCATCAAAAGTTTGTGAAGAATGCGTTGTTGGTAAACAACCTCGTTCTCAATTTCCTCAAGAAAAGTCATGGAGAGCGAAGGATGTTTTTGGAGCTGATTCATTCTGGCATTTGCGGACCGATAAAACCATTTTCAAATGGAGGTAAAAGATATCTAATTACTTTCATTGATGATTATAGCCGGAAAACGTGGGTTTATTTTTTTACAGGCAAAATCTGAAGCTTTTGGAATTTTTAGAAGTTTCAAGGCACGTGTTGAGAAAGAAAGTAGGAAAGCAATAAAAACTCTTCGCACGGATCGTGGTGGTTAATACTGCTCAAATGAATTTGAGAGTTTTTGCGAAGCTCAAGCAATTCGCAGAGAGCTTACAACTGTTTATACACCACAACAAAATGGTGTATCGAAAAGAAAAAACAGAACCATCCTTAATATGGTGAGATGCTCGCTTGCTAGGGGAGGAATTCCAAAGACTTTTTGGCTTGAAGCTGTACTTTGGAGCATTCATTTGTTGAATAGAAGTCCCACTTTTGCTATTCAAAAGATGACGCCGGAAGAAGCTTGGAGCGATAGAAAACCAACTGTGCATTATTTCAAAATTTTTGGTTGTATAGCATATGCACATGTCCCAAATGAAAGAAGAAAAAAGCTTGATGACAAGAGTGAGAAGTGTATTTTTTTTTAGGTGTTATTGAGACATCCAAAGCATTTAAATTGTTTAGTCCATTAACAGGAAAAATTGTAACAAGCAGAGATGTGGTCTTTGATGAAGAAAGCATTTGGGATTGGAATGGGCAGCAGCCTACTCCAATTATTCTTGATGATGAAGTCGAAGAAAAAGTGCAGCCAACTGAAAATTCAACAAATAATGTTCTTATAGCTGAAGAAAGTTAAGTAACTTCTGAAATTCATTCACCAATAAGCAGAGGAGCAGCTGATTTAGCTCAAACTTCCTTCCGTACTCGAAAAAGACCTGCTTGGATGAAAGATTATGAGCTAACAGGAGCTAATTACAATGAAGAATCGGCCACTCATTTTGCTTTGTTTACAGATTGTGATCCTACAACCTTTGAAAGTGTTGTCAAAGAATCAAAATGGAGGAAGGCAATGGATGATGAAATTGAAGCCATCAAAAGAAATAATACTTGGCAGCTTTGTGATCTCCCAAAAGGGAACAAAACCATTGGTGTAATGTGGGTTTTCAAAACAAAATTGAAGGAAAATGGTGAGGTTGATAAGTATAAAGCGCGTTTGGTAGCGAAGGGATACAAGGAAGAATATGGCATTGATTACACTCAAATTTTTACTCCGTTGCATGACATGATACAATTAGATTAGTGATAGCGCTGACAGCACAAAATTCTTGGCCAGTTTTCCAATTATATGTTAAATCCGCTTTCTTGCACGGTAACTTGGAAGAGCAGGTATTTATTGATCAACCCCCTGGTTATATTAAGATTGGAAATGAGCATAAGGTCTATAAATTGAAAAAAGCTCTCTATAGATTAAAATAGGCCCCACGGGCTTGGTACAGTTGCATTGAGACTTATTTTTTGGAAAATGGTTTTCAAAAATGTCCATATGAGCATTCCCTTTTTGTTAAAATTGGGAATGAAGGCCAAATGCTTATTGTTTGCTTATATGTAGACGATCTTATATTTACCAAAAATGGCAGTGGCATGTTTGAAAAATTCAAGACATCTATGATGGTTGAATTTGAGATGTCAGACCTTGGAAAGATGCATTACTTTTTAGGCTTATAGAGAGTACAATCTAAGATGGGGATTTTTGTTTCTCAAAAGAAATATGTGCTAGAAATTTTGGATAAATACCAGATCAAGGATTGTAATCCTGCATCTACTCCATCTGAATTTGGTTTTAAGCTTCACAAAGATCCCGAAGGAAAGAAGGTGGACAGCACGCTTTATAGGCAAATTGTCGATAGCCTCATGTACTTGACCGGAACAAGACCGGACATCATGTATCCAGTGAGTCTTATAAGCAGATTTATGGAGAATCCAATTGAAATGCACTTGCTTGCCATCAAGAGAATTCTTCGTTACTTGCAAGGAACAAAGGATTTTGGTTTGTTTTATAGAGCCAACGAAAAGTCAAAGTTTAATGGCTTTATTGACAGTGATTATGCAGAAGATCAAGATGGAAGAAGGAGCACTTTAGGATACATTTTTATGTTCAGAACAAGACTTGTTTCATGGTCTTCCAAGAAGCAGCCCATTGTCACTTTGTTAAGTACAGAAGCAGAATTTGTTGCTGCTACATCTTGTGCTTGTCAAGCCATTTGGATAAGGAGAATTCTTGAAGAGTTGCAGCTCAAACAAGAAGGAGCTACCACAATTTTTTGTGACAACAACTCAGCAATTAAACTCTCCAAGAATCCAGTATTACATGGAAGAAGCAAACATATCGATGTGAAGTATTATTTTTTGAGAGATTTGTGTAATGAGGGAAAAATTGAATTGAAGTGTTGCCCAAGTGAAGATCAACTTGCTGACATATTTACTAAGTCTCTCAAGTTACATTCCTTCCTAAATTTGAGAAGTTTAATGGGTGTTTGCAGCAGAGAAGGTGCAGAGCTATAAACTGAAGTTATAAAGTTTTCAGTTTAAGGGAGGGATTGTGAATAATTCTATTTAATTGTTTATGTTACCGTAATCAATTTGTTTTTAGTGTTTGTTTTCTCAGTCAATGTTTCAGTCCTAATTGTTTAAGAATTAGTGGATAATGTTCAGTAGAACATGGTCACGTTAGCTGATATTTCTTAGTTTGTTAAGATTTTTTATTGCTCTTTGTAAGCCTGTATAAAGGCTATCAAGTTTCTTAATAAAAATGTACCTCGAGCATCTTCTTCTCTCTTTTAATTTCTATTTTTCAAATTTCTGCAAGTTATCAATAAGAGATCTAATTAGTCTTTTCATTTTCCACATCTCAAGGTTCATGTCAACAGTTTCTTAATTCTTTGTCATTATAGTGTATGCCTGTATACAAAAAAGCGAATAATAATAAATTTAACAAAAAAGCGAATAATGATAAATTTAACTGATAAAAGAGCAATAAATTATAACAATTGGAAACAAATTTATTGTTGGAGAAACAAAAGTGTTTTTAAGATATAATTTAGAAATCCAGATGTATTTTACTCATTAAAAAAAAAAAAACCATTTTTACTAGAGAAGTGATGAAGAAGAAACCAACGAAGGGAAAATATTTTCTCCAAGAAATATTTATTTAAGAAGTTAAATTCTCTTAAGTGGTTGGCTATAGTGATTTTTATTATCTGCTGTTTATATTTGGTAGAGGCAATTGAGGAACTTAATTACCATTACTAATTAGTTTCTAAAAGTTGAATAAACAAACATAAGATTATATACATAGCTTGCTGGGAATATAAAATTCAGCCAAATAAAATTAAAACTCGATACTATTACAAGTATTACATACAAATTAAGCACTCGAAATCAGTCTGCGTTGTAAAAACCCTAATTAATGTGATGAACTATCTAGGGTTTCTTGATTTAATAGGCAATTAAATCAAGAATTCATTCATAAAATGTCTACCAAAGAATCCCACATAAGCTATTTTCGAGTGCGGATGGAGATTTCATATTCCATACCATAACGATCTAAAAAAATAATAATATCGTTGCTGTCAAAGGAAAAAAAATTACCTGAAGAGCCTTTGCCACTATGGTTGCTTCCTTCTTATTCGATTTGATTTGTTAAGGATGGAGCTCTTTTATTTATAAGAAGTTGGAGTCCGTGTCTTGAAGGGAAAGAAATTTGATCGTCAAGCTAGTAAAGATACTCAATTATTTATTTTCTATATCTCATTTTATTTGTATAATTTGATTAAAATACGCATATTAAAAATTTAATCAATAAAAATTAATTTACATTTTTTTTAACTTTAATAACTCATTAAGATATTAAAAGCCCTTCATTCAATGAACTATTACAAAAGTTATTATAGAAAAATTAATTGTTTAGATGTCTAAATTTAAAAACGTTGCAAATATTTTGAAACATAAAAAAAAAAAACATAGCAAACAAATAAAATGGGACGGAGAGAGTATATTTTAATAATTTTGTATATTAAATATTTTATTTGGTTAACCTAAACGGTTTTCTACTAATTAAATTTATTTATATGATAAAATAAATAATATGTTAGAATCATTAAAATTGTAATTTAAATCTTTATAAAATAAGTTCCTACTTCTCAATTAAAAAAATTTTAAACCGATTAAAATCCGTAATTAAAATAAAAAATAAAATTTTTAATCAATATAATAATATTTAATATAAAACAAAAAATCTGTAGTCAGCCAACTTCCCTTAAAGTTCCAAGATCGCTACAAAAATATATCCTTTCATATGGATTTAATTACTTCCCTTGCAAAATGCAATATAGATGCCTTATATTACAAGTACATATATATTATTAATTGTTTTTTTTTTTTTATAACCTGCATTGTATGTTATTCGTTTAATTCTGTCGATATTTTTACTTGGTTATTTTTCATATAATATTAAATATTTATTAAAAATTTTCTTTTATATTGTGTATATTCCTTTAATCTCTCTAATTTTGATGTAACTACTTTGAAAATATTATAGAATATTAAAAAAGTAAAATTTTTTAAAAATTTTGGGAATTTCCGCAAGATTTTTTGAGTTTGCAATTAGACAAATAATATTTTTAATTATATTAACAGTTAAAATTTATCTAAAAAACAAATTAAAGTTTAGTGAAAATCCCATAGCAAAAAAAAAAAAAAAATAAATGAAACCACTTGGCTACCAGCTAGTAACAGACCAGAAACAAACAGATTGAGGAGAAAGAAATGGCTTCACCAGCAGCGCTGCAAAGATCACAACTCTCTTCGTCTTCTCCGTCACCTCTCCAACGATTCTCTACCTTCAAAACTCCTTCCTCTTCCTCCTCTCTACCATCCTCCACTGCCACTTCCCCCTTAGACTCCTTTGCCAAGGACCCTATTCTTTCTCCATTTCTATCTCCATCCTTCTCTTCCACTTCCTTCTCCTCTGCCGCCCTTTCTTCCGGTTCTCCTGCCTCCACTGCCGAACACCTTCACAACGCCATTCGTCTGCTCGAATCTCAACTCCGAACTGAAGTCCTCTCCCGTCACTCCGAACTTCTCAATCAATTATCATCTCTCAAACATGCAGAAGTCGCTCTCTCCACCGTCCGGTCCGCTGTCTCCTCTCTCCAGTCCTCCGTACGCCGTGTTCGATCGGAGCTTTCTGAACCCCACAAATCTATCCAATCCAAAACTCTGCAACTTTCTAATCTCCATAGCTCTACTGAACTTTTGCAGCACACTATCCGTGCTCTCCGACTGTCGAAGAAGCTCCGCGATCTGATCTCTGTGTCGGAGGTAGAGCCTGAAAAGCTGGATCTGGCCAAGGCCGCGCAGCTTCATTGCGAGATCTTGAACATGTGCAGTGAATATGACCTGATGGGAATCGATTGCATAGACGAAGAGCTCAATTGGGTTAAAGAAATTGGCGAAAGATTGCGAAACGAGGCAATGAAAGTTCTGGAGAGGGGAATGGAGGGATTGAATCAAGCTGAAGTTGGTACAGGATTGCAAGTCTTCTATAATTTGGGAGAGCTAAAAGTCACCGTGGAGCAGCTTGTTAACAAGTACAAAGGGATTGGAGTGAAGAGTGTGAGTATGGCATTGGATATGAAGGCCATTTCTGTAGGAGGTGGTGGTAGTGGATATGGACCTGGAGGAGTAAGAGGGAGTGGAACACCGCAAATCGGAGGAGGAGCAAAAGCCAGAGAAGCGCTGTGGCAGAGGATGGCAACTTGTATGGATCAATTATATTCCATTGTGGTTGCTGTTTGGCATTTGCAGAGGGTCTTGTCCAAGAAGAGGGATCCTTTTACGCATGTCTTGTTGCTTGATGAGGTTATTAAGGTGAGAGGGAATGCACTTACCTACTTTTATTTTATTTTATTTTTTCCCTTTGAAATGAATCTGACGTTTGATTGCTGTGGAAGGTAATGAATTTAGAAGTCAAGTCTTGAGAAACTGAGAGTGTGTTCAACTAAGAATGATACGTTAGTAAGTTTCAAAAAAAGAATGATACTTACTATGGACTAATTTGTGTTCTATAAAACCCAGTGCAAAACCATGGCTTTATAGGAAACTAACAGATGTATAATTTTTTTTAAAAAAAAGTTATATTTATCCTCTATATTTGAATTTGAGATTGAACCCGTGTTTCTGCAATTTCACCAAAAGCTATGCAGGAAATAATGGTTAAAGTTGATGGTTTAGTGGAAACTTAAAAGCTTGAATATTAGTAACTATATAAAAATTATAACCGAATTTTGAAGTAATGGGATTGTCTGGGAACTATATCCAGGCTTTCTGGCATTTGTGCACTAAATATTTACATAGTCATCAAGTTTATTCAAGATTCAAATGTCATATATTTTGTTTTATGGCTTATGGTCACATATAAAACCATTCTAATTCCATGCTGTTTATCTCTTAGCAACAATTTTCTCGATTTTGATTGATTTTAAACCATTAAAGAATTTGAGCCACAAAAAGATAGAATTTAAAGCAAATGCATCTTCTTGGAGTTCTGTAGCTTAAAATTTCATTAAACATAGAAACATATGCATTCATGAGTTGAGTGGGGGGGGACATTGTACAACATAATATCCAAGAAGAAGAAAATATTGTATAATTAGCAAAGGAATATAACAATAACCATTTAGTGGTTGAGAATAGCAAGAAATGGATTTGGAAGAGTACTTTTATGCAGAAGTAAATGAAATAAAAGTTTGCAGTATACGTGACACTTCTAACATTTTTCATACTGGGAATGTAAATTGCTTCTGTTCAGTTGCTGCAGGATAGAATTGGCTTATACTTATATTTCATTGGTTGATCATTTGACTTAGTTTGTTTTTCTTACCACAGCAGACTATTAAGCTTTGGCCATTACTATTTTTCCTGCTTTTCAACCTTTTTTATCTATAACATTGTGAGGGCAGGGTTCAGTCCTACTTTCCCCATTACTAATTACTCCCTCTGTCCCATTTTATTTGCATAGTTTGACAAAACACGCATATTAAAAATTTAGTCAACAAAAGTTATTTTGCCTTTTTTTACCCTTAACTCATTAAAATATTAATAAAAGTCCATTTAATGAACAATCATAAAAGTTATCATTGGAAAAATAATTGTTTACATATCTAAATTTAGAAACCTTGCAAATATTTGAGGATATCCAAAAAAGGAATAACAAGCAAAAAAAATGGAAGGGAGGGAGTATTAAAAACATTAAATTAATGCTTTCTTAGAAGTGTTTAAACTCACATTTTTGGAGCAAAAGAAGATTGCAAAAACAGTTTCCATCTTAGAAGGACAATAAGTTGGATTTGAATCAGATTAAAGTTTTGATTTATTTCTTTCTGAAGCTCATATGTATTAAGTTTTCTAATTCCTGTTGTTGGAGGACAGTACATCAGCCATTAGCTGCTTTTTCTTCTTCAATTTTCTCATATTTCCTTTTCAATATTCTGTATTTGAACTCAAATTAGTTTTAGTTCCCTGAGCATATGTGACCATTATGCTCTGCTCTCCGCAATTTTAGGACTTGATTGAAGAATCATCTTCGGATGGTTGACTTTTTCCTCTTATATGTTATGTCTCTTTGTGATTAAGTTGATTTTATGGGTGCCTGTGACTTGTAAGTGCTATCTTGATTTTCTGTTATGTCACTCTCTCTTCTTGCTTTGGCATTTTTTTATTTCCACATAGGAGGGTGATCCCATGTTAACTGTTCGGGTATGGGAGGCACTCGTGAAAGCTTTTGCAAGCCAAATGAAGTCTGCTTTCACTGCATCAAGTTTTGTTAAGGAGATATTTACTTTGGGATATCCAAAGCTCTTCTCAATGATAGAGAATCTACTAGAAAGGATCTCGCGGGATACAGATGTCAAAGGGGCTTTACCAGCCATCAACTTGGAGGGAAAAGAGCAGATGGTTACTGCTATTGGAAGTTTCCAGACAGCTTTTTTGGCTATGTGTTTAAGTCGCCTTTCAGACCTGGTAAATACTGTTTTCCCAATGTCCAGCCGAGGAAGTGTTCCTTCCAAAGAACAAATTTCTCGAATTATATCACGTATCCAGGAAGAGATTGAAGCTGTTCAGTTGGATGGGCGTCTGACTCTTCTCGTGTTGCATGAAATTGGCAAGGTTTTGCTTTTGCTTGCAGAACGAGCCGAATACCAGGTAATTATTGATAGAAAATAATGTTTCTCTGTTCTCTGTATATGCATGTGCATATGCGTGCATCTTATATTATTGGTCTGTATGTGGCATTGTTACTTATATGACACAAAGTTAATCCACTTGTATATCCTACTCAGAGCATTTCTGCAGTCCATGCTTTGGTCTTTTCTTTTTTATTTCTTCAAAACTTTTGGTGATATTGCTGCATAATGTTTTCCAATAAAAGTATTATGTTGTTATTCTTGCTGTTAGATGTTCCATTGTTTTGTTAAATGCAATTATTACCTTAATCCAAGGATGTTCAATTTCTGATACATGAATGGGTATACTTGGAAGTCCAGTGTCAAGTAACTTTGGTCCTTGCCTTTTATCATGATGCGCTGATAAAGATATCAGTTTTCCTGATGTCTCTTGATAGCATTTAGTTGGAATGGATTTGTATAAGTTGTCAATGTAGTAAAAAGTTGGAGGTGATTGATCAAGTAGGTTATACACTAGCAATTTATTCTCTTTATGTTATTCGATAATAATTTAGCATTCCTGTATTTGTCTTGTTCCACAGCAAAGTGTAAAATACTTGAACAAATTATGAATACCTAAAATAAATGTGATTTAATTCTCTTGAGACCTGTACGACCCCATCCTCGTTAAGATTTCATGGTTACCAAGCTGGCATTGTCATTTTAAAGGTAACAGATTGCATATGATTGACAGATATCTACTGGTCATGAGGCTCGTCAAATTACAGGTCCTGCAACTCCAGCACAAGTCAAGAACTTTGCTTTGTGTCAGCATCTGCAAGAAGTTCACACACGCATATCATCAATGATTAGTGGATTGCACAGTATTGCTGCAGAAGTGCTATCTCCCTCGCTGGGTGCAATATATGGGGTTGCTCGTGATTCAGTTACACCCTTGTTCAAAGCAATGGTTGATCGTCTTGAGTCATGCATCTTGCAAATTCATGAGCAGAAATTTGGTGTTCTTGGCATGGATGCTGCAATGGACAACAATGCTTCCCCATACATGGAGGAGTTACAAAAATGCATTCTTCACTTTCGAACTGAGTTCTTGTCTAGGCTGTTACCTTCTTCAAACAGTGCTACAACTGCAGGGACAGAAACTATATGCACCCAGCTTGTACGAAGCATGGCATCAAGGGTTTTGACATTCTTTATTCGACATGCTTCTCTTGTAAGACCCCTTTCAGAATCTGGGAAACTCAGGATGGCTAGAGACATGGCTGAGTTGGAGTTAGCTGTAGGCCAAAATTTGTACCCAGTAGAACAACTCGGTGCACCCTATCGTGCTCTCCGAGCATTTCGACCACTTATTTTCTTAGAGACATCTCAACTTGAAGCATCTCCTCTTCTTCAAGATCTTCCACCAAACGTCATATTTCACCACCTTTACACCCGAGGCCCTGATGAATTGCAGTCCCCGCTACAAAGAAACAAACTCACACATCTACAGTATTCATTATGGCTTGATTCTCAAGGGGAGGATCAGATTTGGAAAGGTATTAAAGCAACGTTAGATGATTATGCTGCCAAGGTTAGATCAAGAGGAGACAAGGAATTTAG
Source organism: Jatropha curcas (assembly GCF_041381405.1). Lineage (NCBI taxonomy): Eukaryota > Viridiplantae > Streptophyta > Magnoliopsida > Malpighiales > Euphorbiaceae > Jatropha > Jatropha curcas. The sequence goes on along the minus strand of NC_143157.1, from coordinate 6,152,180 downwards.
TCCTGTATACCCTCTTATGCTTCAATTGGGGTCGTCCTTGACAGAGAACACTCCTGCCTCCCAAAAGCCTTGATTTCCTTGCCAAGGATTCTTCACCTCTTCAAGGGTATATAGGAAAGACAGAAGTAAGCTTGACAGAGTATGTGTTTTCTTTTGGTTTAAATTTTATATTCATTTCTGTTTTTGGCTAGTTAACTGATTTACGAGCTCGTCACCCTATCTAATTTTGTAGAGTTGATATTGATTAATTGGTTATGGAAACATGCATCGACAATTATTATTTTATTTTTAACTAACAAGTAGCTTATTCTATTTTTAACTAACAAGGAGCTCATTCCGCTGGTTTTAATAAAGTGTATATCTGTGTTCTTGTCTCCTGTGCGCGGGTGCGTCGCGTTTTTGTTAGTCCTCTCTCCCTCTCTCTCTCTCTCTCTCTCTCTCTCTCTTTTTGGTAATGAAGAAAAAAAAAAGAAGACGCAAGTAGCACATTGCCCTTAACATTGTAGTATGTGCTTTCTGATGTGTATGGTGAATGCGATAATTAGATGGTAAAAAAATGTGCTTTTTCACTGAAGGAATAATAAATAAAATGATAAAAAAGGACAAAAGTCTTCTAGAAAAATGATTTTATGTGGGAATAATTACTATTACATCTCCACGTAAAGTCATAATTCATTAGATGATGGTCGTTTTTTTTTTCAAATACATTAAAACCTTCCTATATATTAATTCTGTTATATTATTTAGTCATTTCATCCAATTTATATATATATATATATATATATATATATATATATATATATATATAACTATTTGTCAATAATCTAAAATGGTCGAAAAATAGATAAAAAATTTTAAACCTAAAAATACGCTCATAGTAATATGTATCCAATACAATTTGTCTTTCTCTATGTTTCTTCCTTCTATGTGTAGGCTGGCCATGGAATTCTATCAGCGCCTTCCTTTTTCTTTCTAGGGAAAATTACTTTTAGGTCTCTAGATATTTACAAAATTTATTAATTTGTCTTTACTGTTTATACAAATTATTTCATAGTCCTCAACATGTGCTTTAGTCTAACTTTTTAGTCCTTCCATAAAAAAAGTGATATTTTTTCCGTTAATTTTACATCAAAAGATAAAAAAAATAATCTTATTTTATCATATGCTATATCATGCACACCATCATCTGCAATAATATACCCACATATTCCACCTGCTGCTCCCCAAACTGGCATTTAATAAGTTTTGTATATAATGGATGTTGTTTCATGGTCTGTAACACTAATTCAAGGTGCTGCAAGTGTAATTCTTACTTTTACTAAGCCATTCAGATTTTTGCTTCTTCGACTTTTAAAAGCTACCCTTTAATTTTGAATCAGATTCTAAGAATGCAATAACTTGGATGCTACATAAAGATAAGCGACCTTGGAAATGGTGGAAAAGTTTTAATAAAATGGAAGCTCTTTCTTTCGTTTGTACTTATATTTCCTTCAACTTGGTCAGGAGACGTAAGAACGAATTTGTTGAAAAAACTTGGATGCTACATAAAGATAAGCGACCTTGGAAATGGTGGAAAAGTTTTAATAAAATGGAAGCTCTCTCTTTCGTTTGTACTTATATTTCCTTCAACTTGGTCAGGAGACATAAGAACGAATTTGCTGATTTTTCAACTAAAAAGGGTGTTAACGCTGCAGTGGACTTTTTAGCTTAGCTGTAGTTATTTTTATTGTTGCTTGATTGTAGGTGAGTTTTTTTTTGGGATATTTTGCATCTCTTTTGCTTAGCTCAAGAGAATGAGAGGTTTTCCTAATCCCGCGGTATTATTTTTTGCCAGGTTTTTAACATTTTCAAGTTAGTTATAAGTGTATTGGGGAACACTATTGACTTGGAGTAGATTCTTGAAAATGCTCTTTTTCTGATATTTTTAATCCTAATAAAAATTTTTTTGTTGCTGATAAAAAAAATGTTATAAAAAAAAACCAACACAAACTTCCTTTAAAAGGACTTGAAAACTGTATTCATCAAGGACTAAAAAGTTGCTAAAGCATTAGTTAAGCTAAAGGGCATAACCATAAACTCATAATGCCCCTCATATGTCTTAAAAGCAATCTTGCAAATATCTTCTTCAAACATCCTCACTTGCCAATATCCACACCCTTAAATCTATTTTAGAAAACACCACAACCCCTCTAACTCTTCAAGTAGCTCATTAATTAAAGGAATTGGAAATTTGTCTTTCATGGTAATGTTATTGAGAGCTGTAGAATCGATGCACATTCTCCATGCATTGTCTTTCTTCTTTACCAATACTATAGGACTGGCGTAAGGACTACTATTATTCCTGATTACACCATTTGCCAACATCTCCTTAATCATTTCTTCTATTGCAGTTTTCTGTTTAGAAGCATATCTGTAAGGCCTTATATTGACAAGTTGGGATCTTGGTTTAACAAGAATTCTATGGTCATGGGCTCTTTGTGGTGGTAAACCTTTTGGCACTTAAAATATACTGTCATATTTCTGAAGTAAGCTAGCTGATTCACTCCATTCTTGTACTTTGGGTGGTTTTGCAATTAGAGAATACAACTCATGAATCTTGTTTATTGAAAAACACTCAGGTTTGTGTTTAACTGTAAGGACATTTAATGCTTGAAATGCATTTGGAAATTGCTTGCCTTAAGAAAGAAGATTTACCATCTAAATTGAAGTTCATGGTAAGATTTGTAAAGTTCCAATTAACTTCACCAAGTGTCTTCAGCCACTGAATACCCAAAATTAAGTCATATCCTTCCAAGGGTAGTACATCTACATCAGCACTGAATTCCTGTTGCTGCATAACCCAATGGAATTCCTTACACATATACTCACACTTTAACTCTTGACTACTAGCCACCTCCACCCATAACCCTGCAATCTTTGTAACAGGACAATTCAATTCTTGAGTCATCTCCTCATTAAGGAAGTTTTGAGTACTTCCAGTATCAATAAGAACATGTAATCTTCTCTTTCCACTTAGTCCTCTCAGAATCATGGTTTGATTGTTCCCTGTCCCCCATAATGCATTTAATGAAAGTTGTCCCTCATTTTCCATTAAATGGTCTTCAGTTTCCTCCATACAGTCTATAAATTCATTTTCTTCGTCAGTGATAATCTCTTTCAATTGTAATACATACAATTGCTTCTTTTTGCATCTATGCACAAGTGAGTATCTCTCATCACACTAAAAACAAAGGTTTTCGCCCTCTTCTCATCCATTTCCTTACTAGTAAGGTGTGGTTGGAAATCTTGAATTTTGGGCAAATCTTGGTATATTTTGTGTAGGTAATATTCCAACTTAGTTCTTTAGGGTTGGATTTGGTTTTGAAAAGTTATTTGGGTTCTAATTTTGTGATTGGGGTTTAAAATGGTTGCTTTGCTTTAGGTTGCTGTAATTGGGTGTATGGGTGCTATGATTATTGAAGTAGGTAAGGGTTGATAAAGGTGTTCTTATTGGTTTAGGTTTCTGTTGAATGGCAGCTACCGTAAGCTCTTGCAATCTGGCTAAAGAATAAGCCTCTACAAGTGATTGGGTTTTAAACATTGGAATGGGCATTTGAAGCTCATCCTTAAGTCCTGAAAGAAAGAAACTTAATGCCTAAATAGAAATTCCTGCCTTAGGATACTTTTCATCAAAGGAATCTAAATATTCCTGTAAGGAATCAATTTGCCTTAGGTTTCTCAACTCAACTTAGGGGTCATCAAACACACTATTGCCAACTCTGGCACTCAAAGACCTGACATACTCTACCCAATCATCATAGGCTCTATTTCCCTTCAATTTAACATAGCCTTGATGCCATTGAATTGCCATGCCCTCCAAATATACTGCTATAGTCTTAACCCTATTCTCTGGCATAATTTTTTCCAAATCAAAAAAATAATTGCATCTCATTAAATAATTCTCCAAATTGTCGTCATTAAACCTTGGAAAATCCAGCTTTGCATTATTTCCCCACGGATTGTGAATAGGTTCTCTAGTTGTATTATTAGCAATATGAGTTTGAGAATTACCTAATCTAGTTCTTCCCATAATCTCAGTCTGTTGATGTGTTAAACCAGCAATAAGGGTTTTAAGCTCTATAACAATGCTCTGTAACCTCAATTCTTGCCTTTTGTTCAGATTCAGTAACTAAGAGTGCTAATTCTCTTCGAATAGCCTCTGGAGCTCTGATTATGGTTCCATCAGTACCCATGCCCAAGGATTGTGGGCTCTGATTCTAGTTGATAAACTCTAAAGAATTGAGAATACAAATAACAGAGAAAGAAGAGAAGACGAGATAGGAAGATGAATCGAGAAAGAATTAAGAGTCTTATTGAGGATCAATCATGATATAAAACTGATTACAACAAATTGATTAATTGGTATATATCCAACTTAACACCTGCAACAAACTGATCAATACGTGTACCAAATTGACTAACAATAATCCAACAAACTAACCGGTAATTGTTGGTCTGTCATTTTTATAAAAGCACATCGTTTCACTTAATTACTCTTCCTGAAACACACATTTCTTCTTCAATACAACAGATCATAATAGTGGCCATCTCTACTAAGGTTGAACTCTATCTTACAATAATTCTACAAGTAATCCCTCTACTGTTGATGGGTATTTGAAGCCGGCGGTAGGCGTTTAGGCAGAGCATAAGAAGGAGAGAATGAAGGAGGAGACAGTAAAGAGAGATGAAGATAGGTAATTAAGAATGTAATAATATTTGAGGGTCCTATAATAAGGGTATTTCTGTCTTTTTATGTAAAAAAAATTTGAAGAACTGTTATTTTTTAATGGAAGGACTAAAAAGTCAAACGAAAGCATACATCGGGGACTATGAAATAATTTGTATAAACACTAATGATGAACTAATGAATTTTGTAAAAATCTAGGGATCTGAAAATAATTTTCCTTTCTTTCTATAATTACCCTCCTTTCTTTCTCTCTATTTTCTCCTTCTCTCTTATAGTACTCCGCAATATATTTAAGGGAAAGTCAAAAAGGCAAATCCAAAATATAAAATTTTAGCTATGGAGATTTTTTAGGCAAAGAGAAAGGAAACTTGTTGTGTTGGAGAGGATAATCGGTCTAAGAGCTTAGATGTCGAAGAATCAAACCATACAAATACTGATCAAAGAGAACTTATCAACATCGGTCAACATCCTAACGCCTTCATTTTTGTTTTTTCCTCTTATCCTTCACTATGTTATCTCTTTTCAAAGGTAATAGACAAACCAACTTTACAAGAAAATAGATCAACACCTAGATCTAACCTTTGTCCCATTAGATTTCTAAAGGTTCTAGTCAACTTCAACCCTTTCTATTTTTGCAGAGAACAGAAACTCGCATCAAGATATTAGAATCTCATATAATGAGAAGGTCGCTTGATAACTTATTATACCATAGCTTTTCACCTAATCTATTACACAAAAGTTTTTTATTTTAAAAACCTCTAGTCTACAACAGATTACAAAAATCTATATAGACAGAGAGAAACGCAATTATAAGCATAGGAAGAACAGAAAATATATTTTGAAAAAAGAAATAAAGTTCAGAACTGTTCTGAAGAAAATTTTGTTATCAAATTTATTGTCTCTTTGAAAAATATCTCTCGAAGTAAATAGATGAAAAGAAATAAAGGAGGGTTTGAAAAGAGAGCCTTGAAAGATCTGAAATTTATAATCAATGGACTCTTACTCTTACAAAACCCTCACGTTTACAAAAGAAGAAAACATTTTTATAAGAGAAAAAATCCTGTTTAATATTTTGCTTTTAAAGAGTATTTTGACTTTCCGAAAATAAAAAGATATGAATCTTTTACAAATATTCAATTATTAGTTACCAAAAATATTTAAGCTAAAATTTTTTTTTAGATAAGTGGAATTAAAAGAGCAAAGATTTGACTTTTCTTCTTAAGGTAATTTTTTGAGAATATTTTAAAAGCAATTTTGAGAGAGATAAAAATAGATTTTGTGCTTGTAAGGGAATATTCTCTCTAACCTGCAATATATCCTGAGAAACGAACAACTAGAAAAATCTTCAATAATCTTCATGGTCTTCAAAGAATCTTGAATTGTAGAAACTTGCCTTTTTTAGCAATTTTCATATTAAAAATCTACATAAAATAACTTTATCATATACAATAATATTAAATTTATTTATTTTGCATAATTATCAAAATCTCAAAATAAAATTAACCCTTAAGCCAACATTCTATTTGCAGTTTGCAATGGAACTTGGTTAGGATAATTGCTATTTACTCATTAATTATTATTTTTGCTACATTTGCAATACTGACATTATCTCATGTTATATATTGATGATGATTGGAAACATAGTAACCTTTTGACTCTAAGTATGATCTGATTTATTATTAGTATGTGCAATTGAGTGTGAAAATCATATTCTTTCATGTATGTTAAAACGCTAGTAAGAGCGTGTATATATTGTCAACACATATAGATTTTGTGTCTATTCGAATGGCATTTGCTACAAAGAGTATAGTTGCTAAACTTAACAAAGGAACCAAGTTGAATGGTGATAACTATGAGATATGGAGTGTCAAAATCCAATATGTACTGGAAGAGCAAGAGGGTCTTGAACCATTGAGTGAAAGTATGGAAAACCTGAAGAAGGCAACATGGCTCAGCATAGGCGGAACCATGATGCTTATGTAGCTTGGAAAAGAAAGAATTCCTTAGCACGTATCACAATGCTAAGTGCAATGGATGATGACATTATGAAGGAATTCAAAAGTTTAGAACTCGCCAGGGACCTATAGGAAGCTTTAAGGAATAAGTTTGGCAGTGTGTCCGTCACAAAACTTCGGTCGCTCACTATCAAGTTTGACACTTACAAGAAGCATCCTGAACATACAATGAAGAGGCATTTAAGAGAAATGTCAAACATGATAAGTGAGTTACATGATGCTGGTCATGTACTGACTGAGGAACAAAAAATCCAAGCTGTTATCCATTCCTTGCCTGAAACTTGGGAGCATATGAGGATGCACCTAACACATAATAAGACCATAAACACCTTTAATGGTGCTTCACGACATTTAGAACTTGAAGCAAATCGGCTTAATGCTATGCAATCAAGTTCAGTGGCATATGTGATTGGATCTAGTCCACATGGGAATATAGGTTAGAAACGTAAGCGATTTAATCCAAAAGGTAAGGAAAAGTAGGTTCAAAGGGCTAAGAGGACTAAGCAAAATATAACTATAAAGAATAAGCGTCCTAAGAAGAAAAACATTGCGAGGGTCAAATAATTCAATTGTGGCAATAAGGGCCACTATGCTAAGGACTGCACTATGCTTAAGAAGGTACAACCTATTCACTCATATGTGAGTGAAATTTCTATAGATAGTTCTATTTTTTCTAACAGAGTACCATCATTTGTGGATTGTAGATTTGGAAGCAATAGACCATGTGACAAGGGATCGAGAAGCCTTCTTGGATTTTCATTGTGTACCCGCTGGGATAAGAAGAATCTATGTAGGAAACAATGCACGCATTGAAGCAAAGGGAATTGGCACATGCAAATTAGTTTTGCGTAGTGGTCAAATCCTACTCCTGCATGATGTCTTGTATGCTCTAGAGATTCGACGAAATTTGATTTCAGTTATTGTTTTGCTTAGACTAGGATTCAGTTGGCATTTCCATAATAATTCAGTACGTTTATGTTTGGGAGCATTATTTTATGGTTCTGGTTATATTCTGGATAATTTTCTTATTTTGGATATTGTTCAAAGTACGAATTCCAATGTTAGTTCTTCCCTCCTTATAAATTCACAAAATTATGAGAATGATGTGAATATTTGGCATACTAGACTTGGCCATATTGGTCAACAAAGAATGGATCATTTAGCAAAAGTAGGTCTTTTAGCTAATATACATAAGGTAGATTTATCTATCTGTGAATATTGTCTAGCAGGAAAAACAACAAGAAAACCATTTGGTAAAGGACCTAGAGCAAGCATATCATTTCAATTAGTTCATTTTGACGTTTGTGGTACAATGAATGTGAGAGCACGACATGGAACCTATTATTTCATCACTTTTATAGATGACTATACAGGTTTTAGTTATTCTACCTGATTTCACATAAATCAGAAGCTTTACAATGCTTTAAGAATTATATCAACTTTGTTGAGAATCAATTAGACAAGAAAATCAAAGCATTGAGACCTGACCGTGGTCGGGAATATTTGTCTGATCAGTTCAGACAATTATATGATAGAAAAGGAATAGAACATCAGTTGACTATTCCAAGAACACTGCAACAAAATGGTGTAGCGGAAAGAAGAAATCGAACACTTCTTAAAATGGTTAGGTTAATGATGGCTCAAGCAAATTTGCCTATCGCTTTTTGGGGTGATGCTTTGGTAATAGCTACCTATGTGCTCAACCGTGTATCCACACAACCAGTTACTTCCACACTAAATGAGTTATGGACAGGTAGAGTACCTAACTTAAGCATCCTAAAACCTTGGGGATGCGCCGCCTATGTTCATAATACTTCTCATAAATATAGGAAATTAGGCCCGAGAGGTATAAAGAGTATCTTCTTGAGATATTCTGAACAATCAAAAGGATATGTTTTCATAAGTGAGCATGAAAATGGAGGTATAATTGAATTTGAATCACGAGATGCCACGTTCTTAGAGAACGATTTTCCTAAGCAGAATGAATTACGTCGTACTCTTTCTTTTTTTAGACCTTAGATCAGGACTCCGTTGGATTACTTCCTTCGAGTGGGAGGATATTGGTGGATAATTCGTATCCACCAACAGATCCGAATGAGAGTGATCCTGGTCCAAGTGGGAGTATAGATCCAAGTCCTACTGGAACATTACTGGATCCTAGTTTGAGTGGGAGTCCTATGGATCTTGATGAAAATGTTTCTCAAGAATCACAATTAAGACGTAGCAATCGTGGAAATATTCTTTGCTAAAGTTTTGAGGTGGCATTAACGAAGTTTTCATGATTACCCCACAGGATGATGAGGAACTAAAGAGTGTCAAGGAGGCATTCTCATGTCCAGCCAAGGATAAATGGATAAAAGCAATGGAAGAGGAAATGGAGCTATGATCTCGAACCAGGTTTGCCAACTGGTAGATATTCCCTATGAGTGTAAAGCTATTGGGAACAAGCGGGTTCTCAAAATCAAGCGTAAAGCTAATGGCAGCATCGAGAGGTATAAGGCCCGTCTCGTTGCAAAGGGGTATACCTAACAGGAAGGAATTGACTATGAAGAAACTTTTTCTCCTATTATGAGGTTCACTTCCATAGGGTTAATTTTAGCAATTATGGCAAACCTTAATCTAGAATTGCATCAAATGGATGTAAAGACAACTTTTCTTAATGGAGAATTGGATGAGGAAACCTATATGGTTCAACCAATAGGTTTCGTCAAAGAAGGCCAAGAACACAAGGTTTATAGATTGCTGAGGTCAATCTATGGTCTAAAACAGTCTTCGAGACAATGGTATATTCATTTTCATAGAACAATCATGTCAAATGATTTTTCTATGATTGATGAAGATCATTATGTTTACACAAAAAGATCAAATGGAAAGTTTGTCATCATGTCATTATATGCTGATGACACATTAATAGTTAGAGATGACATAGAGTATCTGACTCATGTCAAAGCTTGGTTATCATCTAACTTTGAAATAAAGGACATGGGTGAAGCTGCATATATCCTTAGAGTTAAGATTTCAAGGGATCGTTCGAGGAAATTATTGTCTCTTTCATAAGAGGCATAAGTTTTGAAGGTCCTCAAATGATTCAATATGCGTGATTGTAAACCAATAGATACTCCTATTGCCAAAGGTTATAACCTGAGTAGGAGATTATACCCCAAGACTCAAGGAGAACAAGATAAAATGAAGCGAGTTCCTTATGCTAACGCGGTTGGAAGTTTGATGTATGCAATGATGTGTACAAGACCTGACATTTGTTTTGCCATTGGGATGGTAAGCAAATATCAATCCAATCCAGGTCCAACATGTAACATCCCATTTTTCTATTGAATCGGGTCGTTGTTTAGAGTCGAGTCGGGCTGATCCAAAACCCGGTTCGATCCATTAGATTCTAGAGTGGGCTAGAATGGGATGTAATTGAAATAAGGAAAAGAAGTGGACCTACTTGAAGGAAACAAAAAGATCAAAGTATAAGGATTAGGACTTGATTTCACTAAAGTGTAAAGTTGAGGTATTGAGTTGTATCATTTTGACACTTGAGGTACCATTTGGTAATTTTTCATATAAAAATCAATGACATTCTAGAGAGTACCCGTGGATTCCATTTCATTTTCATTTCTTCATTCTTATCTTCATCTTCTTCCTCTACTTTCCTCTTATACTTTCTTCTCTCCATCACGTTTAATGGTGGGGAAGATTTTAATGGGAGCTAAGCATTAATTCAACTCCTATTCTATCCAAGAGAGGTGAGCCAAAGGTAGAAGGAAGCTAAAAGAAGAGCTTAAGCTTATTGGCGTAAAGGTGTGCTATCTCTTTTAGTTTAATCAATATCTTTGCATGAGAAATTGTGTGGTGTGTTGTTAATGAGATAATATTGCTTCATGTTGAGTGGGAGGACTGGTAATGGTGAAAAAACAGGGGATGGAATGAGTTTATGCTGAACCAGAGTTTGCTGGAAATTTTACCAGCAACTTCATCTTGATTTTGACCCCATTTAATGATGGAACTAGGAATTGTCATAGAAGAGTTATTTGTTCCTCTATGTGTTATCTTTACGTGGGCTTTTGAATCATTCAATTTGGAGTTATATATTGAGAGTTATGGCCAAAAGAATACAGACTGCACAGAATCACGTCGCGCGCTCGCGCATGCTGGAAAGCACGTCGCGCTCGCGACTTCCCATTGCGCGCTCGCGACTTGAGTCAGGTAGCTCTCTGACTCTCAATTGCACAACTCGCGCTCGCGAGGATCACATGCGCGGTCGCGACTTTGACCAGAAGCTCTCTGACTCTCAGTGTGCGCATCTCGCGCTCGCGAATCACACAAGCGCGCTCGCGACTTCATCTCGCGCTCGCGACTTGTGCTGCGTGGTCGCGACTTCAGCCAGAAACACACTGACTCTCAAGATGCACAAGTCGCGCTCGCGACTTTCACATACGCGGTCACGACTTGTGCTGTGACACTCTTTTGCCTTTCATTTGCTATGTAATCACATTCCTTTGCTCAACATGCATGCATCCAATCATTTTACAACAAAAATACAACATAAGAACATGGATTAAAACAACATACAAGCATTCATATGATGTGAAATCAAATCAATATGATGAACGATGACGTTGTGAAACCATTTATGTGCTATTGTGTTACATTGTTGACATGCTAATCTTAAGCTCCATTGAGGTTAGGTAGAAACCATGTAGATAAGGCTATGTCGCGACATAGAATAGCAGATCTGCGCCTCATACAGTTTGGAACTCCGGCTACAGGCCGTTGAGTGGATATGATTAAACCGTGCGGTGCAAATCCGGTTAGGGGCACCAAAGCGGACAGTATCTCACTAGATCATACAGTGGCATAGGCGAATCCGGTTCGGGGCCTATAGCCTACAGTATTCATACAGTTTATCTTATCACTTCGGTTTCACTATAACCTTATGGAGCCATACAGATATCTTGACATAACATTGCATGAATCATACAGTATACTATACAGCAAGAAAGATCATCAAGTGAAACATGACAGTATCATGATATGTGTGCTTACATTCCATATGCAAGTAAATGTGTATTTATGTCCACATATGTATGTGCTTATACGTTTCTTCATTCATTGTGATATTCACTGAGTTTAATCAAAGTTGCAGAGTTCATACAGCATAAAGAACATCAGGTAAGATCATGAAAGTATAATGTTATATATGCTCACAAGTTTATTTATTTAATTCTTAAGAAGCCATACAGTCATGAGTTATTATTAATCATAATTTATATAATGTGACTAAAAGGGCATAAGTCATACAGTATAATGAATAGCAAGTAAGACAATGAACATATACTGTTATGTATTCTTACATATTTATTGATTTCATGCAGACAACACAATGAACAGTAGGTAAGACCATGATAGTATCATAATGTGTAATATAAGGTTCATGTAAAGGAGTTATGAGAGAAGTAGATTAATTATGCTTATGAGTTAGAAGTTTATTCGTTGCTACAAAGAGACATTCATGTTAAAATTTACTGATTCCATGAGTATCAATGCTTTATGAAATTGGCATTTGAAGTTAGTTGCCATCGCACTTTGTTTAGTATGTGAATTATGAGCACCACTGAGTTTTATACTCAGCGCGTCGATTTTCATCACGCGCAGGTTGAAGATCGTGGTTGCTACTTGAAGACTTGAGGAGTCCTATCAAAGCAGAAGTGCTTAATTTGGTCATAATAGATTGAGAGATGTAGAATTAAGATTTATGGCATGTATTAAGAGTTATGGCATGTATAATTCTTTTATTGTTAGAGCTTATGTGATTGTAAATATAAGTGAAACATGTAATTATTTTGGTGTAAGTAGTTGGTGATAAGAATAATATTTATGAAATGATTGAAGATGAAATAGTTTACTATAGTTGATATGATTAGGTCATGAAAACTTGATATAGATTCTGAATGAAATTAATTGCTAGATATTAAATGCTTTTGAGGACTTATATAATTATGTAAAGATATTTATATAAAGGGTTATTGTGTTATGATGATTCTTGGAGATGTTGAAAGTTTAGAGTGTAATTGGGAGTGTTTATATTCATATTTTGCATACAGTATGCTATCAGCATGACAAGATATAAGTGCAACCAGATTGTAGCGTCTCGGCTCGGTTCATTCAGGTTAACGGGGGGACCGGGAAGGGGTGTTACACAACACATTGGATAGCAGTTAAAAGGATATTGAGATATCTTAAAAGTACTGCGGACTACTCATTGTGTTATCAAGGTGGTAATTTACTATTGAGAGGCTATAAAGATGCCGATTGGGCAGGGGATGCGGATGAGAGAAAATCCACTTATGGTTTTGTTATCTTGCTTAACAATGGTGCCATATGTAACACCCCTTCCTGGTCCACCCGTAAACCCGAATAAACCGAGTCGAGACGTTACAAACTGGTTGACTGTATGGTCTGACATGCTGAAATCATACTGTATATATTGAATATAATAGCATGCTGATACTGTTTACAAAAATAATGTAATTTATATTTACAAAACATGATACTAGTTTACAAAATGAAATGGGCCCAACTGAGTGCCCTGTACGAGTAGCTACCCTGAAGACTGAGTCTTCTACAGATGAACTGCAGCAGTTGTAAGCCGACTTTCTATGGTCCAATCTCAAAACCTGCGAGTTAAACAGGTAACTCGCTGAGCAACTAAAGCTCAGTGGATATCTCTACAGATAAAGAAACAAATAAGCACATACATGTATAGAAAGAACCATGTAAACACATATGGCACATATAAGCACACACACATCATGATACTTTCATGATACCTTGATTATCTTTTGTACTGTTTATAATCCTGTATAATTCATGAAATGTTATGTCAAGATATCTGTATGGCTCCATAAGGTTATAGTGAAACCGAAGTGATAAGAAAAACTGTATGAAACTGGATGAATACTGTATGCTTGGCTGCTATGGCCCATATAATCATATCCACTCAACGGCCTGTAGCCGGAGTATCAAACTGTATGAGGTGCAGATCTGCTATCCTATGTCGCGACATAGCCTTATCTACATGGTTTCTACCTAACCTCAATGGAGCATAATGTTGGTATGTCAATAATATAACACAACATCATATTAATAGTTCATAACTTCATAATTCATAATGTATATTTGATTTCACATCATTTGCATGGTTGAATGTTGTTTTGATACATGTTCTAATGTTGTATTTGATGTTAAAATGATTGGAGGCATATAAGTGAAGCAAAGGAATACAATTGCATTGAAAAAGAAGTCCAAAAGTGTATGAAAACACAAGTCGCGAGCGCGTACTTCAAAGTCGCGAGCGCGTAGAATGCAAAATGAGAGACAGTGAGTTATCGGGCACAAGTCGCGAGCCCGTACTTGAAAGTCGCGAGCGCGAGAAGTGCCAAATGAGAGACAGTGAGTTCTCAGGTTAAATTCGCGAGCGCGCGATGAAGGTCGCGAGCGCTTACAGGCCAAGGGCCAAGTACGCGAGCGCGCACTTCACAGTCGCGAGCGCGAGATGTGCCAAATGAAAGTCAGAGAGTTTGCGAGCACAAGTCGCGAGCGCATACTTGAAAGTCGTGAGTGCGAGATGTGCTAAATAAGAGTCAGAGAGTTTCAGGTGAAAGTCGCGAGTGCGCATGTGAAAATCGCGAGCGCGAGAAGGCAACGCGAACTCGTCATGCAATTCGCGCGCGCGCTTCCAGCCTGCACTGTCTGTACTTTTTTGGTCATATCTCTCAATATACAACTCCAATTTGAATGATTCAAAAACCCATGTAAAGCTAACACATAGAGGAACAAATAACTCTTCTATGACACGTCCTAATTCCATCATTAAATGGGGTCAAAATCAAGATGAATTTACTGGTAAAATTCCAGCAAGCCCTGTTTCAACATAAACTCAATATTCACTTCATGTATTCAATACCTCCCCTGTTTTCCCCTGTTTTCCCCTGTTTTCTCACCATTACCAGTCCTCCCACTCAACATGAAGCAATATTGTCTCAATAGCAACACACCACACAATTCTCATGCAAAGAAAATGAAAAATAACAAGAGATATCAAACCTTTACTCCAAAAGCTTGAGTTCCTCTTTAGCTTCTTTTCTCTACACTCTTAGAACTCCCTTCACCTATAAATAAGAATTCTTATGAATTCTAAAATAATAGCACCAAATGATTCAATTATGAACTTCAAGAAGGTTTACTTACTTGGATAAAAGAGAAGTTGAAGTTAAGGCTTAACTACCATTAAAATTGAAAGTAAGGTGGAAAAGGAAAGGAAGAAAATGAAGAAGATGAAGATAAATATGAAAATGGGAAAGTGAAAATGTGTATTACGGGTAGGCCATCAAAAATCAAGGGATTTGTGTGTAAAAGTTCTAAATGGTACCTCAATTGTAAACAGGCTACAACTTAATACCCAAGCTCAATCGTTTAATGCAAATCACTCCTCACCCATGTGCTTGATCTTTTTCTCTCACTCAAATAAGTCCACTTATAAACCCATTCTACCCCAACCGGGTTTGGTTCAACTCGACTCAACTCGACTACTCAACTCTATGCTAAGACTCGACTCAGAGTAGGATGTCACACCATATCTTGGGGTAGCAAGAAAAATCATGTATAGCATCGTCCATAATGGAAGCTGAATTTGTAGCATTTTCGGTTGCAGTACAAGAAGTGGTCTGGTTGAAGAGATTTTTGGAATATTTGTGTGTTGATGCTATCAGTGAAATGGTTGTAATCAAGTGTGACAGTCTAGCAACAATAGTTTATATTAAAGATCCAAAATTTCATTGTAAGACTAAGCATATTGACATAAAGTACAATTTTATAAGAGACATGGTTACACGAAAAGAGGTGAATATGAAATACATATCTACGTGTGAAATGGTGGCAGATCCATTGACCAAACCTGTCACGCCCGACTTTAATCACCAGAGGAATTGTTCGCTTTGGATCAAGCCAAATCCCCAATAAAAGATTGGCAGGATCCGCACAGTTTTGTCCCGTAGATGAAATGGAAAACTTCCCAGGAGGTACCTATCCCAGGATTTCTGTTAAGCGAGCACACTTAACCCTGGAGTTCTTCCAACTTTCTAGCCAGTCCACCAAAAAGCGCCTTTAATGATTAGTTTCCCCCTTTTCGATTCATTCCCGTGTCCCGCATTCCACTACCCTAGCTAGTCTACCATCCTAGAAGCGAGCCAGGAGCTTCACTTTACCCACCCTCTTAGGATCGCTTTGCCGGGTCGGAATGTCATAGGCCCACCAACCTCCGCATGGTTCGTCCTCGAACCATACATCTACTGGAGGGGGTGTGGCTCTGATACCAACTGTCACGCCCGACTCTAATCAGCAGAGGAATTGTCCGCTTTGGATCCGCAAGGTTTTGTCCCGCAGATGAAATGGAAAACTTTCCAGGAGGTTACCCATCCTAGGATTTCTATTAAGCGAGCACGCTTAACCCTGGAGTTCTTCCAACTCTCCAGCCAGTCCACCAAAAGGCGCCTTTAATGATTACTTTCTCGCTTTTCGATATATGATTCGATTCATTCCTGTGTCCCGTATTCCACTACCTAGCTAGCTTGCCATCCTAGAAGTTAGCTAGGAGCTTTGCTCTACCAGCCCTCTTAGGATCGCTTTGTCGGGTCAAGATGTCACAAAACTTGTGCCTAGAGATGTATCCAGAGGTCATACAAAATCTTAAGGACTGCGTAGATGTTAAATTTTTTTTAGCTTTATGACATTTTCACCTGGTTTATTAATGATAAGACATGTTGATTATTTTATACATACATGAGTGTGAATGTTCTTTATACATTTACTGTTATTGATTCATTAAAAGCATGTCAGATAGATGCATGATTGACCCCCTCACATGGGTAATCATCTTTGTTTATCTATGTGATAAATAAAATTTAAGACTCATTTTAAGCAATTTATCTAAGTGATAATCAGAAGAGCTATGCTTAAAACAAACGAGTCGACTCATTTTTTGAGAAATGAAATCTGTATAACATGATGATGTTACAATCGATATAATTATTTGTAACTATATTGAAATCTATCTTAGTCGCCAGATGTGAGTTCTTATGTTTATTGGGTAGACTAGTGAACTTAAGTTAGACATTAAATATGTCTGAACTATCATCGACATAGAGTTGAAAAACTAAATTTATGTTTTAGTAGACATGTACTCCGTGTGGAAGGAGAGATAATAACACTATGACATGTGCGTCATACCACATATGCGAGATGACAACCAAATGAGTTGCCAAGATAAGTGATCTCAAATGTTGGTTATGTGAGACTCTTATGAGAATAATAGGTCTCTAAACCAGTACCCTTATGACTTTTGACTTATTCTTGAGATATAATTCAGTGATTGCTATCTTAGAGTGTTTCCAAACAATCATGATTGATGCAATTGAATGGGGCATTTCTAGAGAAGCGAGTTGAATTATTATCGAGAGAATTCATTTGAAGGGAAGATTATTTTGCAGTAACATTTGAGTTTTCGTGTTGACAGGTCGACCAATTATGTTTATAAGTAAACATAATTGTGAACATGAAATATGTTATGAGATCAATTCTAACAATAAATATGATAAATAATCTGGAGAACTGCATACTTTTCTACTCTGAAGAGTATTTTTTTTTTCGAGATGCTATATATCTCTAACAAGTGTATATAGCAGAGAATTCTCGAAGTATGTTGGTCGCACAGTCTATCTGCTAAGTATGAATGTCCAGCTATGTATGGGTCAAGTCTCGTCATGTGTGAGTGGGAGATGTTGAAATTGATGGACGGGTATTGGTACGCTCATGACTAGCCTTTTTAACCTGAGTCCATTACAATACGTGATAATAATTAATATGTCTAATTATTATGTGTATTTAAATAAGTTTAAAAAAATCCTAGTTGGATATATTTTAGAGACTTTGTGTTTTAGTTGGTTTCCTTCAACCTCGTTAATCCAACTAAATTTAAGAAAAAAGAGAACACGCTCTCTTTTTTACAAAGTCACAAAAAGCAGAAACAAATAGATACTCAAGAAAAATTCGACTGCTCTCTCATCGCTACAAGAGATAATAGGGCTTTTAGACTGTGGACAACAGGAGCGATTCATTTGCTTGTGATTGCTCCTACGGTCAGTAAACTGGTAACGCGAGGCTTGAGGTTATTCATACGCTGCGCTACAAGAGGTAAGTATTTGACCCTCCCACTTTACATATCATGTATGAGTATATGATCTCTTTGTTTATACTAACAGTTTATATTGCCATCATAAAAATAATCACTAGTACAAAAAGAAAAACAATATTAAAATGAAATTTCACATTTATCTTTCAGTCTAATAATATCAATGTTTGAATTATTTAAAATTGTTAACAAATATTATTAACTTCGAATTTGATTGTTTCTATGTGTCTACGTATGCTCATGGATTGGAAAGAAGTAAAAGTGCAAGGGAGTACGGAATCATAGAGGCAGGAGGTTGCTGCCGTTGGTGATTTGTGGACTGCAAGAAATGTTGGTTATGTGAAATGCAGCATCGATGCTGTTGTTAGCTCAAAAAGACTGCAGTCAAGTTTTGGTGTAGTGCTTAAGAACTCGACTGGACATTTTGTCATGGGGCTATCTAGTTTCTGGCGTAGCAATTGGTGAAGCACAACTAACAGCAGTTATGGCCATGAGGGAGGTGCTGTCGTGGATTAAATTGTGGGGTCTCAATCATGTGCAGGTTGAAATAGATTGCATGGAGGTTTGGTCAGCTATTCGGAGCTACGCTAAGGATCAGTCAGAGTTTGGGATGTTAGCTGCTGACTGCAAATACCTTCTTTTAACACTCATCAATGTTAGTGTGAGTTGGATACGAGGACAAGCAAATAAAGTTGTCATGCATCAGCAAAGGTTGTTTTCTTTTATGCTAATTTTCAGTTGTGGTATGGGCTTCCTAAAGATATAAAAGCTCTTAATTTCTTTTTCCTTTTTTTTTTTTTGATAATAAAAGAGAGCAAAACTCTACGAAAACATCATTAATCTAGGATATGAGATACTCATATTATGATGCAAAATCCATGATGACAACCCTGATGGAGGGTTCAAGAGGATATGGGTACCCAAGAGATAGTCTCTAGCAATTTTAGAGAGAAAGTCTGCATGGAAATTGGCCTCCCTATACACATGAGTAACCTCAAATACACTTTAGGCCTTGTTTCTTAAATAATATTTCTCACCCACTTCCAAAAAAAAAAAAAGAAAAGAAAAAAACGCATCTCCTGAACAAACTATAGGTTTCTTGGAAAGAGAGAATTGCCTTTCATTCTCACAGAAAGATCAAAATATATACAACATATACAACTGTCAAAATATTCTCCTAATAAAAGCTAAACTACCAAAATAGAACAAAATCAAACAAACAAGGAAAGGAAAATATATTTACATAGAAATTCCTAAATTAGCAACCCAAATCAATGGCAATCAGCCAGCAAATCAAATAACAGCAGAAAGCTAGCTTACAGCAGAAAGCTAACTGTAATACCCCCCCCCCCTCAAGATGGAGCATGAGGATCTTAAATGCCCATCTTGCAAAGGAGAAACTGAAATTGATCCTTTCCTAATGCTTTTGTGAAGATATCAGCTGGCTGCATTGAACTATGAATATAGCTGGAACAAATATTACCAGAAATTATCTCATTACGAATAAAATGACAATCCACTTCAATATGCTTAGTGCGCTCATGATAAACGGGATTAGCAGTGATATGTAAAGCAGCTTGATTATTGCAATAAAATCGCATAAGTTCAGTATGCATCACACCAAGAGAATTCAATAAACCTTTCAACCATTTAAGTTCACAAGCAGTAGTAGTCATAGACCGCTATTCAGCTTCAGCAGATGAGCGTGAAACCGTTTGTTGTTTCTCAGTCTTCCATGAGATAGGCGAGTTACCCAACAAAATAAAATAACATGTTAAAGAGCGTCTTGTCAAGGGACAACTCGCCCAATCTGAATCACAATAAGCAATCAATTTTAAATCACAGTCAGCACGCAGCAAAATACCTTGGCCTGGATTTCCTTTTAAATATCGCACTACTCTTAAAGCAGCATCCCAATGAGCTTTCTTTGGCTGTTGCATAAATTGTGCAAGAATATGCACAGAGTAAGATAATTCAAGCTGGGTTATAGTCAAATAAATAAGTCGACCCACCAAACGTCTATATTGAGCAGGATTGTCAACATCATCGCTTTCAGTAAGAGCCAGCTTGTGATTTTGTTCAAAGGGAGTATGAATTGGCTTGGAACCCAATAAGCCAACTTCAGAAATCACGTCCAAAGCATATTTTCGTTGACACAAGAAAATCCCATCCAAGTTTCTTGCCACTTCAATTCCTAAGAAAAATTTTAGCTTACCCAAGTCCTTCATATGAAAACATTGACTCAAATAATTTTTGATCTTTTGCACAGCGGAATCTTTATTGGAAGAAATAATAAGATCATCAACATAAATGAGAACATTCAATTGAGTACCCTTATCTTGAAAAATGAATAAAGAGTGATCTGATAATGACTGCTTAAAACCATACTCCTTGAGAGATGTAGCCAATTTCTCAAACCAACATATAGGAGTTTGCCGCAAACCGTATAGAGACTTTCGAAGTCTACAAACCTTCCCTGGTGTTGAAGAAGCAAATCCAGGCGGCATCTTCATGTAAACTACTTCTTGCAAATCACCATGTAAGAACGCATTTTGGACATCCATTTGATGAAGTTCCCAATTCTTAGTAGCTGCTACAGCAAGAAATGTGCGCACCGTCCCCATTTTTACTGTAGGAGCGAAGGTTTCTTGATAATCAATACCTTCCACTTGATTGTTGCCAAGTATTACCAACCGTGCCTTATACCGTTCAAAACTTCCATCAGAGTTGTACTTGATTTTATACACCCATTCGCTCCCAATTGCTTTCTTCCCAAGAGGCAAAGTTTCAACTGTCCATGTACCATTTTCTTCTAAAGCTTGTATTTCTTTTCTCATGGCCTCTCTCCACCGTATATCTTTGATTGCATCAGCATAAGTGTTTGGTTCATGACCTGAAGTAATTGCTGCCAAGAAACACCAGTGTTGCACAGAAAATTTATCATATCTCACATAATGTGCTAAAGGATAAGGTGTACCTAAGGAATCAGATTGGTTAGATGAGCACGTCGAGGGGCTTATTTTGGTGGCATTAATCACATAATCTTTTAAATGAATGGAAGGACGTTTGACCCTATGCCCTCTTCCCAACTGCTCTTCTATGACATCACTGCTTTCCCCTTCATTTCTGTTATTTTGAATGGATTTCTCCTCTTCATGATTGCTTGTATTATTTCTATCCATACTCTCAATATTTTCCTCAGCTATGCCACCATTTAAATCCTCAACTTCATCACTGGACTCCTCAACTTTGTTATTTATACTTAAAATTTTCTCATGTGCATATGGAAATTCATTTTCAACAAAGACAACATCCCTAGATACAAAATATTCCTTTGTCTCCAAATCATACAATCTCCAGCCCTTCTTACCCATTGGATATCCAACAAAAACACATCGTCGACTTCGACTAGCAAATTTATCTCGAACTCGATTTTGATTATGTGCATAGCACAAACAACCAAAAATCCGAATGTGGTTGTAAGAAGGAATTTCGCCATAAATAATCGCATATGGAGTTTTCCCTTGCAACAATAGAGATGGAGTCCTATTAATTAAATAACCAGCTGTAAGAACACATTATCCCCAAAATTCTATCGGCAAATTTGCTTCGAAATGCAAAGCTCTTGCAATATTGAGAATATGGCGATGCTTCCTTTCCACCCGTCCATTTTGTTGTGGTGTTCCTACACAAGAAGTTTGGTGCAAAATTCCATTTTCAAGAAAATAATCTTTCAAGCACATAAATTCACTTTCGTTATCACTCCGAACAATTTTCACATTTTTTCCAAATTGTCGTTCAACCATCACAAAAAAATTCTTTAGAGTACCAGCTACTGCACTTTTTCCGTTCAACAAAAATATCCACACAGCACGAGAGTAATCATCAATAATTGTTAAGAAATAAATTGCTCCACATGAAGCTGGGACTTTATAAGGTCCCCACAAATCACAATGTATCAATTCAAAACAATCTTTAGCTTTACTGTCACTAGAAATGAATACCTCTCTTGTTTGTTTTGCTCTAAAACAAGCATCACAAGTTTTATTATTTTTCCTAGCTATTCTACCAACTTCTGGAATTAATTCAACAACTTTAGAAGAGGGATGACCCATTCTTTTATGCCATAGCTCAAAAGATCCCACAACAGCCACCTTATGAGCACGCAATGAAGCCACACCTTTGAGAAAATAAAGCCCCTCTCTTTGCTCACCCGCTCCAATCAGGTTCCTCGAGTTTAGGTCCTGTATAGCACAAATCTTATTAGTGAGTTGAATAACAAACTGTGAGTCATTAAGAAGTTGTGAAACAGAAATCAAATTGCATTTTAAGTTGGGCACATATAAAACTCGTCGCAATATCAAATCTCCTCCAAGGAATACAGTTCCTTCTTTCATTGCCATGGTCTTTTCTCCTTTAGGTAATTCAACTGAACATGGCTCAATATCACGCCAATTACGCAAAAAAACCAGCGTTCCTGTCATATGATGAGAAGCGCCTGTGTCTATAATCCAAGGAAAAAGTTTCTGTTTACCTGTCATCCTTTCATTAGTACCATTTTGATGTGAACTCAACATGCCTAGCAATGTCGTCCATTGCTCATCATTCAATCCAATAAGACCTTTTCGATCTGAATCGGTAATGTTTGCACGCCCACTGTCATTTCCAATTCTTTGTGTGGCATTGGCACGAGCTCCTCCTCTTTTACCACGCCTTTGGTTTCTACCTCCACGTCCAGTCAAGTTTCCACGCAGCCTGTTACCCCACCATTCAGGATATCCTATCAGTTGAAAACAATTTGCAGCCTCATGTCCATCTTGATTGCAATTAGAACAAATCATGCTTTTATCCTTATCCCCCCCTGAATTTCGACCACTTAATCGAATTGCGAAACTCATGGGATTACCTCTTTCTTCCTTAGTTTGCGTAACAGTTCTTACCCGCTCTTGTTGAACAACCAGAGCATAAGTATGATTTACATTGGGTAGAGGCTCGGTACTCAAAATATTAGAGCGTACTGTTCCGTATCCTTCTTCATCCAAGCCCATTAGAAATTGATGGACTCTTTCTTCTTCTCGCTTTCGTTCCAATTCAATGGTCAGATTACATTTGCAACCTGTGCAAACACATGTTGGTATTTGATCATAATTGTTTATTTCATCCCATAACAATTTGAGTTTCCCAAAGTAAGAGACAATGGACTGACCATCTTGCTTACAATTTGCCAAATCTGATTTTAGTTGCTGCATTCGCGGACCATTTCCAATAAAGAATCTATGTTTAATATCTTCCCACAAAACCTTCACATTTTCTATGTGAGAGATAGTCGAGCGAAGAGTCGGTTCAATGGTGTTAAGTACCCACGAAACCAACATAGAATTAACTGTCCACCAGTCTTCTAGATCTGTTGAATCATCTGCTGGTTGTTTGACAGTTCCATCAACAAAACCATATTTCTTTTTGTCTCGCAATGCAGTCCGCATAGCTCGTGCCCATTCTTCATAATTCTCACCCTTCAACTGAACTTGGGTAATCAGGTTACCAAGGTTATCATTCGAATTCAGTGTGTAAGGGTTGTAACTTTTCTTTTCTATTCCAGAACTCTCATCATTTTTCTTTCCGTCAGCCATGGCTCTGATACCATGAACAAACTATAGGTTTCTTGGAAAGAGAGAATTGCCTTTCATTCTCACAGAAAGATCAAAATATATACAACATATACAGCTGTCAAAATATTCTCCTAATAAAAGCTAAACTACCAAAATAGAACAAAATCAAACAACAAGGAAAGGAAAATATATTTACATAGAAATTCCTAAATTAGCAACCCAAATCAACGGCAATCAGCCAGTAAATCAAATGACAGCAGAAAGCTAACTGTAATATCTCCTCAAAACCCTTAAATTCCTAAAAAAACCTCTAATAAATCTATAACAGTTATAAAAAAATAGGTAGCGGAGGGAATCTCTCCACTATCCTATCTCACTTTAAAATGGTTACCTCTGAGGCACCAAAAAGAAAAAAAAAAGAAAAAAAGACTATATATGTATATAATGTTATGAAATAAGTGGATCTTCTATATAGGCTACAAGTCTGTATTCTTAATTATTGCGAACTTTATCTTTTTAATTTGTGTAGCACTCTATTAGGGTTCCACTTATACAATTATATATATGTGGCTTCTCATCAATAATAAACACACTCTTATTTTTCAATATTCTCTCTATTCTCCTTTTATTTCTCTCTTTAGTTTTATATTATTTTATAACACGTCAGCAACACGATTGTTCTACCTCAATTTATTCTATCAATTTGAGGAAAGATAACTTATGGTTTGCGACAACCAAAATTAAAATTTGAGTATTTTAGATTTGTTTATCTTTGAAAGGTAATTCTTGACACTTGATTAAGAATTTTATTATATTCAATCATAAATAAATACTTAATTATGATATGCCATTAAGTTAATCAATTATTAATTTATAAAAAAAGAAAAGAAAAATGGAAAACAAAAGGTTGAAAAAGAAAATCATTTTTCCAAACTTAGAGTTATATCAAATCTTATTTGTAAAGTTGCGTTAATTAAAAAAAAAAGAGGGCTGAAAATCGCGTTGCAGATTCCAATATATCTTTGGAAATCAAAAGCTTTATTATTATGTTATATTTTCATAATATTAAACATATTTTATTGTTTATTATATTTATTGATTTCTTTTATTAACTATATTTTGAGATTTATGTTTGATCTCTATTGAACTACAATGACAAGTTAATAATTATACGATGTTCTATTTCAGTGAATTATTTTATAATCTTGTTATCTAATATAATTATTTTCATGATATTAAATTTTATAGATCTTGAATTTATAGCATCTAATATTATGGGCACGATTTATTCATTATGAAGTATTAAATGTTATGTGTCTTTGAAGACACAATCAAGGATAGAAATCAAGAATCTAATAGTTTCAAGGCAATAATTGTCTTCTATTGTCTATTTAATAATTAAATATCCATTTGTTCTTTGAAATGGTTTGAAAAAAAAGTATAAGGACCAAAAGCTCACATGAATAGATGTATTATTGCAAGATTGTAAACACTATAAGTTATTTTGATTTTGTAACATTAAGATTATTGCTTTATTATTATAATTATTATTATATATTGACTTATGTTATTAATGTTCTACTAATTTTGAGAATTGATTGATTTATTTTTAAATATAATTAAAATATTGTCGTTATTATGTTTGGAGTTTATATTAACCCTTGATATAGAATTGCTAATAATATTTATAACTCGAATATGCTCTAGCAATATCGAGACAAAATTTTAAGATATATTTTGAATTTTTCATATCCTTTATATCACTTGGCAAAATAAAGAGATCTTAATAAAGATCATAAGGCCACCTAACTAAATTTTGCTCCATTTCCTGAAGTGAATGGAATAATATATATATGGGTGTAGCAATGTCTGCCTAACTAGATCTAAAGCATTCTCTGAAGTGAATCAATAATATATGATATTAAGCGTGAATAATCACAAAGATATACTTGTTATTGAGAATATCAATAAAATCACAGTTGAAGTAATGATCTTAGCAATTATGGTGGCTACATAATTAAAAATAAATTTTACCACCAGAAGTGGTACAAATAATGTGATATACATGAATATTGGTTATGTACTTATTGTATACCAAAAATATTGAAAGGCAAATTTTGCTTTGGTAGTAAAAAATATTTAAAAGCTCCGGAAAAGCAAGTATTACTATCCAGAGGAATGGATTTTTATAGATAATGCATCATTCCAAAGATACTCATCAAAATGGATATCATATAGAGATAATGATTGAAATAAATATAATTGTAAATCAAAAATTTATAAATCTAAGTACTTTATTATTTGACATAATCGGTTGGACCCATCTCGATAAATAATAATGCTAAAAAAAAATTAATCCTTATGTGGATATTTATTGAAAAACTAGAAGTTCTTCAACTATAATGAATTTTTCATGTTTAGTTTTTTCTCAAGGCAAATTAATGATTGAGCAATAACCAAGTAGAGTTCAAAAGAATTGCTTGCATTTTTTGGAAAATAATGTGAAATTATTGATCAATTCATCCATCATATGGATTATTTGGATATTGTATGGATGCATCCAAAAGATAGTTACATGATTATTAATTTTCAACATGGAGTTTGCAAATATTATTATTAACTTGCAATCTAAAGTTTGCAGGATTATTTGTGTAAATAAATTGATTAAGCACACAATTTTCAGATTATATTATTAAGCTAATTTATCTTAAAAATGATGATGAATTTATGCACCAAGCCTTTAATGATTATGACATGTGTTATAATTATAGGGCAACCAATTGTTGCTTTTATTTATTCTCCAAATGATTTAGTATAATCATTTATTAAATGATTGCAATTAATTGCAAGGCAATTATTATGAAAACTAAACTCCCTATTATTATAGAGGGACATGCTATTATATGTAGTAGCATTTACTCACATTAGGCCAATAAGTTACCATATATTCTCCCTTTTATATTTAGTTTTCGATCAGAAACCAAATTACCCATTTATGAATTTTTAAATGTACGGTATATATTCTAATTGCTTCACCACAACGCACTAAGATGGGTCCTTAAAGGAAGTTGAAAATAAGTTGGGTATAAATTTTCGTCTATGGTTGAATGTCTAGAATTTTTTTACGAGACATTTATCAAATGCCAAATTTGCTAATCATTATGGATCCTGACATTAGGGGGAGAAAATAAACAACTAGAAGAATAATTGATTGGAAAAGAATTATTATTATTATATGTTGATCCTCATTCAAGGCAATGTGATTTAAAAATTTTCAAAAGATAATTTATTTGCAAAATGTTGCAAATCAGTTGTCAGATATATTCACTGATCCAAAAGGAGATAACTAAATCTCACATACTAATTGCAAATGCTCTTATTAGTATTGAAGTCCCTGAAGGACAAACTGCATATGCTAAGGAATTTACGGCATGCCTGAAGCATGGTATATTGGTTCCAAGAAAAAAATGAAATGAAAGAAAATGAGCAAATATTCAAGATGGTCAAGTTCTAGAAAGTAAATTCTAGCAGAAATCCTAGACATGACTAATAAGTTTCTCCAAAGAAACTCAGGTATTTAAATCAATGAAGATTATGAGATCTCTATAAATTATGTCAAGTCAGGAAAAATATAGAATTGATATGAAAAAAAATATCGATAATAATTATATAATATAACGCTTGAAATTGTAAAAAATAATGAGGATCTTCAGTTTAGTCTATTAAGAATATAGAGAAAGAATTGATTGGCCAAAATAGAACAAAGCATGTGACATTTAAATTTACTTGAAAAGTAAAATTTGAAATTTTAATATGAGCATCAAGATATGTCAAACCAGTAGAATACAAATATGTATTTGTAAAATTGAATGGGGGTCATGAAATATAAAGCAAACTTGTTGCATATGTTCTTTCACAAAGAACTGCATTAATTATGAGGATATATACCCTCATGTAGTGGATACAATTATAATTTGATATTTGATTACTATGGCAATTTATGAAAATTATAAATGGCTGCCTATTTATATGCTAACGTGATGAACATATCTATATTAAAATCCCTGAAGGATTCTAGTTACTTGAAGCATAAAGTTAAATTCTTAAGAAATTTATTCAATTAACATTATAGAGCTCTATATGGATTACACATAATGATATCCATGATAAAAATATGCTTGAAGCAATCAAATCGAGAACCCGAGAAATATATTCAAGATTTCTATACTGATTAAAGAAATCTCAATACATATGGTATAGTTACCTTAATGATGTTTATGGCCAAGAAAATATTATTTTATGATTATATTCTTTTTATAATATTTTATTATTGAAAGCATACTTTTGATATTTGCTCTATATATTATCATGAGTAAAGTGATATCTTGATTAGTGAATATTTGTTGAAAGGATATTTTAATAATATTGTTATATGTTCATGAATATTTATAGAGATATTTGAATATGAATTTGTCATTATTTGATTTATGAACATTATTGGAATTCCTGAAGAGCTTCCAAAGATTATAAATTCCTTAAGGGAAAAATTTGAGGTGAAAGACATTGGAAATATAAAGTTTTTAGCTCGACGAAGATTGAGCATTCATAAATGAAATTTTGTGCATAAATCCATATATATGACTAAGTTATACAAATGATTTTATGTGGATAATAGTGAGGTCACTTAATGAGAAGATGACCATTTTTCACTTTGAAAAAATTATGAAGAACTCTTGGTCCTGAAGTACCATATATCTTAGTGCAATAAAGGCGTTAATGTATCTTGCTACTCATACTTGATTTGATTTTTGTAAATTTTATTAGCAAGATATAGTTCTTCCTAGATATGAAGAAATTAAATAGAGTTAAACATATATTTTGACATCTCTATGACACAATATATATGAATTATATTATAATTAACATGTCAAAATTAGTTTTGATTGACTATGAAAATGCAGATTACTTGTCTAATCCACATTATATTAGATTTCATAAACAAGTCATTTTTTCACATGTGGAGATACAATAATTTTATGGCATTAAAGAAATAAAATATTACTACTACTTCTTTTAGCCATGCAGAAATTTTAGTTACTCATAAAGAAAGATAAGAGTGTGTTTATTCGAAGTACGTGCAATCTACATATCCAGAAAGAAATTCCTATAATATTTGGAGATAATATTTCGTACAGTCATCTCGCTTGAAGAAATGATATATTAAAGAAAACAAGAAGAACATATATAAAAAAAATTCTTCTTTTGCTGATGATCTATAAAAAGCGGTGACATTGAAGTTCAACCACGCAATCGACAATATTATTGATTTGTTAACACTTTCTACTACAAGGTTTCTATTATAAGCCTTCTACCACAAGTTTTGAAGGATTGATGCACAAAATTGGAATGCATAAACTCAAAGATCTCAAGATTTATCTTCATGAGGGGGGAGTAAATATGCATAGTACTCTTTTTGCCTTTAACCAAGGTTTTTTTCCATTGGATTTTCCTGGTAAAGGTTTTTAACGAGGCCATATTTTTTAACGCATATTTAAGAGAAGAATAATGTACTCTTTTTCCTTCACTAAGATTTTTTTCCCATAGGGCTTTTTCTTAGTAAGGTTTTAATGAGACATATTCTTTGAAGAATGAACATCCAAAGGAGAGTGTTATGAAATAAGTGGATGTCATATATGGGCTAGAAGTCTGTATTCTTAATTATTGCGAACTCTATCTTCCTGATTTGTGTAGGACTCTATTAGGGTTCCACTTATGTAACTATATGTATGTGGCTTCTCATCAATAATAAACACACTCTCGTACTCCTCACTATTCTCTCTATTCTCCATTTATTTCTCTCCCTAGTTTTATATTATTTTATAACATATAAGACTAAATTTACTCTCTTCTAATTATTAAAAATTCTCTCAAAACACTCCATAAATATAATCTCATTTTCTAAGTCTATTACATAGTGCAGTACATGTGGACCACACCTTTAACGATCTTAAAAAGCAAGACCTGCAAATTCCTTTGGCTTAGTTATAATAGTTAGAAGAGGAAGATAAATAGAACACAACAACTATTTGTAGATCAAATAATCATAAAACTTGTAAGTTCTCAGGCATCCAATTAGTGATAAATTTTATGTTTCCTTTATTCTTGGATGGTTAAAAATGTTAAGGTCATAGGTTACATGATATTTGAATATGTTAAATTGATATTTTAAAAGATATGGTTGGTGGATGTTATTAATAATGACTTAAAGAATGAATATAAATATCTAAATTAATTATTAGTCTATAAGTTTCCAATTTATGAAATGAAATTTTCTCTTTTTAAATAACGTTGGAAGACAACTAAAAAAAGTTATGTATGTTGATGTGCTTTTTAAAATGTCTATTATAGATGCACATTAAAATACATGGTGAATTTTTTTTTTTTGGTTTAAACCAGCGGCATCAGAACCCTATTAATAGGGGCGCCTAATCCGACTCGGAGGTTAGTCACAGTTAAGGCTCTTTACCCTTCTCTGTAGATACATTTAGTGGGAATCGAGACTGAAAGCTCTTTCCATATGCTCAGTCTGCGTTGCCAACTGAGTCACTACTCGTAGGTTAGAATAGTGAAGTTTAACTCAATTTAGATACAAGACATACGGAGATTTAATAGAACAATTTTTCATTTTTTTTCAATTTAGTATTTAATATATAGCAATGATAATTGGTAACTTTTAAAACCTAATCTAATTCAACTAAAACGTTATGTTTTAAAATTTTGAACCTAAAATCTAGTTATATATAATTGAATTGAACAATATTATTATCTAGGTACATATAGTTGAATTGAACAATATTATTGTATATTTCTACCTCAAAGGCTTTTGCGAAAAGAGATTAGTTTCTTTTGCTTTTACATTTATTCATTTTCATTAGTACTTGATTATATTTTTTTTATTATAGTTTTTTTGATGTGTTTATAAGTGTAGTGGTTTTTACCTATCATTCTTCTTCGAGCAATTCCTCTTGAATTCTAAGGATTTTTTTTTTTTTTTTTTTTTTTTTTGTATATTTTTGACACAAATACCTTTAATTCATCTCTCTACGTTGTAGTAACTTAGCTGCTCCTAGCAGCATTGTAATGTGAGCATCATGGCCACAAGCATGCATTTGACCATTGATCATGCTCTACCAATCCCTTTCCAAATGATAATAATAACATTGCAGTATATTAGAAAACAGAGATGAAAATGTGAAACTCCTAATGTTATTAGTTAAAAAACATCAACTATTCAAATTAAATTCATTGCATAATTTTATATTAAGAAGGGGTTTTATTAGAGGTTCTCTTTATTTTATTATAATAAACTTGAATGGTATTTTATTTATTATTGAACTCCTTTAATAAATAATCAAATTATTTTCCATTATAATTTTTCTGCACGTGATCACCACGTGACAAACAAGTGTTTATGGCAAAACACAACCAATTCACCGATTAATCGTAGATAATGTAGCCACAAAAAAAAACAGAATCATACCAACCTGAATAGAGAGAGCATCCATGTCCGCTCTAATATCGAGCTAAACTCAAACTCCAATATAATTATAATATTTAAATATAACTCTAATATATTTTCTTAATTAAATTCTAATTAGTACTTCCTTAAAACATCAAATTTAAATTTAAAGTATCGTTGAAATAAAAAAAATTTAATTTGAATTTTTATTAAAACGTTAGCAAAAAATATTATTAAAATTTTTAATAATTTAATCGATTTTTTATTTATTTATTTATTTTATATTAATAATATTAATAATATTAAATTTTCACATCATGTAAGTAGTAAAGAATTATCAATTAAAGTAATGAGACAATACATAAATAAAAATATAGATTTTTATAATTAAAATTTATATAAAAATATTTCAAGAATTCTTCTTTTATTGTATATCCTTTTTTAAAATTTCAAATAATCAATTATATTTTTTGAAATTTTAAATACATTTAATTATAAAATGTTTGATAATAATAATCATTCAATTAAAATATAAACAAAAATAAAATTCTAGATGTTCTCTCCCTTAATCTTTCTATTTTTCTTTTTTTTTTAGAAATTTTTATTATTTTATTTTATTTTTCTACAATTTAATTGGATGTTAAATATATTTTTAAAATTTATTTACTATTATTTTAATTGATATATATTTATTATAAGTTTGAAAATTTTAAATTATTTTATTTTATTTTATTAATATTTTTAAGTTAATTACATTTAGATAATGTAAGTAACCGCACATGAAGCGTTGATTAACGACTAGTAGAATATTAAGTGTAATTTACAGATTCATTAGTGCCTTGTTATTGGCAAGAGACAATGATACTAGGAGAATGCATAAAGAAGAGTTATTTTTGCTTTGGACTATTTATAATAAAAACCAGGAGCAAAAATTGTTTTGGGGGGAATTATACGTAAATTGCCAGAAGATTTCAAAATCTTCCGATTTGGATTTAAGGAATTAATGTTAGGAGAGGATACAAAAGAAAATTTTTTATTGACAAGCTTTGAACGGATGGAAATAATTACTCAACGCGGTATTTTCTATTACTTAATGAATAGTAGGGGGAATGCAGAAGGTGCCCTTTGGTCCCAGTCCCACTAGAGGACCGAGCTACTCAGGCCAAGATACAACTTAAAGACCCATAAGAAGAAGAAATTGAGCTTGAAATCCAACCAGAAAATGAGATTGGGACCTGATAGACATCAAATTTAGCGAGATCTTAGGAATAGGTAACAGAAAGGAGATAGAGGCGTGATATTAGGTGATATTGCTAGATATCTCTCGCCCACTATTTCTATATCATATATATAAAGAGAAGAGCTCCTCTATGGAAAAGGGGGGTTAATGACCATAAAACAACCTAAGCTAATTCAAATTCTAGTGTTCATATTATTGATATATTTTACATAACTATCAAACTGGTGCGGTGAGCATGGATCAAACAAAATCATAATACCTTCAAAAGCATTCGGTCACCTAGCTACCCATCTCAGCATGCCAGACACCTCTAAACACAATAATGGAGAAAAATCCCACACCATGGATAGAAAATGTGGATGGAGTAGGCAATTCAACTGAAAAGTTGACTCCCACATCCCCAGATGTCCCAGCACTAGATCCGCAAGCAGCTGCACTTCTCAATCAAGAATACAACGACTTTGCAGCTATCCTGCAAAGGATAACAACCAAACCTATTACTCAAATTTCGCCTAATAATGGAAGCACCACGTTAATTTAACGACAGAGGGAGAAGACACTGCCAATAAGACAATGGGGATGACATGGGAGAGGAGGATTCCTCTTGGCACACAAAAACTCAAAATAAAACTCAAACCCATGTGCAATCACCCTACTGCTCGGGAATGTAGGTCATAATGATGCAAAAGAGTTCCGAGTAAAAACTTTACAGATTTTAAGAGACTTCCAAGAGGCAGGAGACAACATCGACTTTGAACTAAGGAACGACTCGCCTTTAACCCCCAGAATCATGTCAGTGCATTTCCCTCATAAGTTTAAGATGCCCAACTTTGAGACATATGATGGAACCACTGGTCCTAGAGGTCATCTGGCAAATTTTTGCACTATGGTGCACATCTAGACAATGGTGGATGCCCTACTGTGCAGAGCTTTCCCCATAACCGTAAAGGGACCAACTCAGGAATAGTTCCGAATGCTCAAAACAAGTTCCATAAGCAACTTTGCCCAATTGGCAGCTGCATTCAAAGCTCATTTCATCACCTGTATACCGAGAAAGAAAATTTCTTCGGACCTAATAGACCTGAAAAGGGCAGATGGCGAGTCACTTTAGGAATACATCCAAAAGTTAGCCATGTAGATAGAGGACCTCAACACTGAATTTGCCATTAGTGTAATGGCCAAAAACTGTAAGTATAACAAGCTCTTGGATTCGCTAAATATTGACAAGCCCTATTCCTTTGCAGAATTGATGGCCCGAGCGAACAACTTCACTTGGTTAGATGAGGCCTGGAAAATCCAGCAAGCACAGTATAAAAGCAAGCGAGTCCCAAGGAAAGACAGACAAACCCGAACGATCCTCTCCTCCTCAGGTCAGCAGATCAAATAGAAGCCGACCAAATTATTCAGCATGCTCCCCCTGCTCACGTACTAGTGGCCCCTTAACGAGGGAATTTGAGTTCACCCCCTTGTCTAAGAGCTGAACAGATATCCTATGATGGGTGAAGGACAATCTGGAATAGATCCACTTCAATTACCCAAGGAAGTTGAGGGAAGAATCAGTGGGATAGATAGATAGAATTAGATATTGTGCATTTCACAAGGAATAGAGCAATGTTGGCAATTAAAGAAAGAAATAGAGTGTCTAGTACAACAAGGAATCCTAAAGAAATTCACCAGGAAAGAAAATGAACCAGATGATTGAGAAGTTGAGCCCTCTAAAAAGACGAGCAAACAACCAATAAGATCTTAACCTCTCGGTACAATTAGCATGATGTTTGGTGTTGCCTCAGAAGGTGATAGCACAACGGCAAGGAAGAGGCATGCTAGAGAAATCTACTCCATACAAGCAATCTCAGTTTCACAAGTAACATATAATGCCAATAATTCCCGAGTGTCATTACATTTCAGTGTTATTCAAGCAATCTCACTCAAATAAAATATTTGTAAGATTGAAATACTTTTAATGTTTAAACGATGCTTATTTTTTCTTTTGAAAGTTAAAATTTAGATTATATATTTGTGAACTTTATCTATATGCATAGGATATGGACCCAATGACTTCAACCATTGAATATTGTTGCACAACAGCTAGTATTTTTTTTTTTTTGAACCTCGTGTAGGTCAAGCATTCTAGCAATTTTGTTCTCTTATATATTCAAAATTGCCATTGTTTTGGTCCTGCTAATTTGCTCCACCCAATATAGATATTGCTTTTGAATCATCTCTACATAGTGTAGTTACTCTGTATTTGCCCCTCTTTGTGGATGTCCTAGTTTGGGAATCACGTTATTCACATGCTTTGATATTACATTTACAATAACTATATCATATGTTTCTTGGAAGTTCCACTCGTAATTGTCTTCTGTATATTATTTATAAGTAGGATCTTTTCATTAAAGTTTTTGATTTGGAAATATAATGTAGTTCAATGCTATGTTGGAGCAAAATCAGCATAATAAGATAAAATGATGACTGAACAAAGAAAGCAGAACACAAGAACCAGAGTAATTTGAAGAGAATAAAACAAAAGCTGTGTACTCTTAATCTGAAATTGATTGCCCATTTTATAAGCTTACATAGTAACTGAATTCCTAAAAATATGAACACGACCAACAAATGCCAACTAACAGATTGTGATACTGAAAACTATGAAATAAGATAATGCTAGTAATAATAAAATAATACCAAGTCAAGCTCAATTTTGAATAACCTCATCAATCCCCCCTTTATTCAAAGTTACAAACACTGAGCTGAGATCTAAAGTAAGCATGCTTGTCAGAGGAGAGAGCCTTCATCAGAATATCAGCCACCTGTTCATGTGTAATGCAATATTATGACTGAACAAAGAAAGCAGAACACAAGAAATAGAGTAATTTGAAGAGAATAAAACAACAGTTGTGTACACTTAATCTGAAATTGATGTGCCCATTTTATAGGCTTACATAGCAACTAAATTCCTAAAAATATGAACATGACCAACAAATGAAACTAACAGATTGTGATACTAAAAACTATGAAATAAGATAATGCTAGTAATGATAAAATAATACCAAGTCAAGCTCAATTTTGAATAAACTCATCAATCCCCCCTTTATTCAAAGTTACAAACACTGAGCTGAGATCTAAAGTAAGCATGCTTGTCAGAGGAGAGAGCCTTCGTCAGAATATCAGCCACCTGTTCATGTGTAATGCAATATTTGAGACAAATTTCACCATTGGTAACCAAATCACGGATGAAGTGATGGTGAAGATCTATGCGTTTAGTCCTTCCATGAAATGCTGGATTTTTTATCATAGCAATTGCAGCATCATTGTCATAAAAAATTTCTGTCACAACCTTATGTTCTTGACCGAAATCAGCAAGTAATCTTTGTAACCATATTGCTTGACATGCGGAGGAGGTGGCAGCAATATATTCTACCTCTAATGAAGAAAGAGTCATTGATTCTTGGTTCTTTAAACTCCATGAGACAGCACCAGACCTAAGGAAAAAAACATTTCCTAAAGTGCTCCTTCTATCATCCAAACAACCTCCCCAGTCACTATCCGTATAGCCAAGCAACCTGCAATCAGATTTTTGAGAGTACCCAATTCCAAACGTCACAGTTCCAGCAATGTATCGTAGGATTCTTTTAGATGCTCCAAAGTGATGATTTGTAGGAGGGTGCATGAACCTGGAAACAATACCAACAAAAAATGTGTATCTAGTCTAGTGTGAGTGAGATAAATAAGACCTCCCATTAAACTTCTATAGCGACTTGCATCTTCTTTTCCCGTACCATCTTCAACTTGAAGTTTTTCATTCATATTCATGGCTGTGGTAGCTACTTTACAATCAGACATGTAAAATTTCTTAAGGAGATCAGTAGCAAATTTTCTTTGTGAAATAAAAATGCACCACTTGTTTGATACACTTCCAACCCAAGAAAATAATGCAACAAATCCAAGTCAGTCATTTCAAAACTGTTCATCATACTCTCTTTGAAATTAACAACAAGGGATTGACTTGAACCCATGTAAATTATATCATCAACATACAGCCAAATAATAATAAACTGACCTGGACCTTTCCTCTTCAAGTAGAGCGTTGGCTCATTTTTGCTCTTCTCAAAGCCATTTTGCTGAAAGTCAGTGTTAATTTTATTATACCAAGCACATGGGGCTTGTTTCAGCCCATAGAGTGCTTTCTTCAGCTTATATACTTTCTCTTCCTTGCCTTTAGTTATGAAACCATCAGGCTGGAAACATAAACTTCTTCCTCCAAATCCCCATTTAAAAAAGCAGACTTAACATTAAATTGATAAACTAGCCAATTAAATTGTGCAGCCAAGGCTAAAAAAAGTCTTACAGTTTCAAATCGAGCAACTAGAGAAAAGGTCTCCTCAAAATCTATACCTTGTTGCTATGAATATCTTGCCACGAGTCTTGCCTTATGCTTCTGAATGCTACAATCAGCATGATACTTGGTCTTAAAGATCCATTTGAGACCAATAGCATGTTTTCCATCCGGTAAGTCTACTAACTCCCACGTTTCATTCTTTTCAATAGCTGCTAGCTCACTCTTCATTGCCTTGCACCATTCCTCTTGCTTATTTGCCTCTTCAAAACTGGCTGGTTTAGCTACAAACAAGGCATTGGTGGAGTCATAGATCTCTTGAAGTGATCTGAATTTTCTTGGTGGTGTACTTTCAGTAGAGGAATCACTCGTTGATGATGATTCACTTCCATTCATAGAAGAAGACAAGGAGCCGCCAGTTTGTGGTGTTGATGGAGTAGAATTTGTAGGTGACGCACCAATTGCTTCGATGATTGGATCTTCAGCATCAAATGAAATTACAATTGCTGAATTTCCAGCATTTTCATCCCAATTCTAGCTTGAACTTTCATCAAACACTACATTCCTGCTTACAGTTATCTTGCCATTTAAAGGGTTATATAGCCTTTATGCTTTGCATTGTAAAGAATAACCAACAAAAATGCATTTTATAGATTTGCTGTCCAATTTTTATCGATTTTGTGAATCAACTAAAGCATAGGATATACACTTAAAGACTTTTAAGTGGCTTACTCGTGGCTTCATACCTATCCAAGCTTCATACAAAGTAAGATTCTAAACAACTTTTGTACATGAAATATTAAGCAAATATACAGCCGTTGTGACTGCTTCAGCCCAAAAGATTTTTGGTAGTCCCTTTGCTTGTAGTAAGCTTCTAGCCATTTCAACAACGGTGTGATTCCCCCGCTTAGCAACACCGTTTTGCTCAGGTGTATAAGGGGTTGTCAAATTCCTACGGATACCATTTTCTTCACAGAAATCATTAAATACATTAGATAAAAACTCACCACCCCTGTCTGTGCAAAGAGTTTTTATGTTGCCTCCGCTTTGCTTCTAACTAGTGCCTTAAACTTCCAAAAGATTTCAAATGTTTCTAACTTACACTTCAAGAAGTTCACCCAACTCATGCAGCTGAATTCATCAGTAAACATTAAAAAATATCTACAACCACCATGTGACTCAATGCTCATAGGTCCACACAAGTCGGCATGTATTAATTTAAGATGACTTGATGCTCTCCAAGAGTTTCCTATAAGAAATAACCTCCTACTTTGTTTCTTATAAATACGCCCTTCACAAACTTCTATAGACTCTATTTTTAGTAGCCCATAAACCATTTCACTTTGACTTAACAACTTTAGCCCTTTAATGTTTAAATGCCCATACCGTAAATGCCACAACATTGATTCATTATTTTGACTACTAGCAACCATTACAAGACTATCAACAGCATTGATTTCTAGTGGGAACATCTTGTTTTCAGTCATTTTGACATAAACTAAAGTCTACCCTCACTTTTTGTGTGTAATTATGCAAGCATCATCATCAAAAACACAGAATACCCACTTTTCGCTAATTGCCCAACACTCAACAAGCTATGTGACAAATTAGGAACATAAAATACATCATGGAGAAGCTTGATATTACCAGTGCTAGTAGTAATTCCAACAGTGCCTTTGCCTTTGGCTTGAAGTAGCTTGTAGTTTCCAAGTCGAACTCTTATGGTGTGGGACTCATCAAGCTCTTTAAATGCAGATTTTAGCCCTGTCATATGGCTTGAACAGCTACTGTCTAGGTACCAGACTTCACTTGCAATCGGCACAGTATGTCCATCATCAAAAGCCATGAACAGGGTTTCTTCCTCCTTCTCCTCCATAGCATAACTTGCTTGCTTGTCTTGCTTTTGTAGTAGTTTCCAGCATTCTGCCTTCACATGCCCAAAATTTTTGCAGTAGTTGCATTGAATATTGCTTTTGTTATGCTTATGTTCGTTAGAGGATTGCCCTCTATCAGGTTGCCCATAGGATCTACGACCTCCCCTTCCTCTACCATGATAGCCTCCTCTATTAGTTGCTTTTCCAGAACCAGTATTATGAGAAGTTGCTTCGCCCTTCACTTGAAGTGCCTTTTCCTCACCTCTTTTAGGTAACCTATTGAGTTTAGCTTCATGTGCTTGTAAAGAACCTTTTATAGTTCATCAAAAGAACAAATAGAAAGATCTTTTGACTCTTCAATGGCAGCAGTAACATGATCATATTTAGGAGTTAAACTCCTCAAAACTTTTTCAACAAGTTTATCAGGAAGATTCTCAACATATATCTCATGTGACTTACAATTTCTATCACTCTTAATAGAAAATCATGCATAGACTCATTATTTTTCATAAACATAGTTTCAAAATTATGGCATAAGGCCTGAAGTTTCACCATAATTACCTTCAATGAGCCTAGATACTCTTTCTTCAATGCCCCACGTTGCGTTTGAAGTGGTGATAGTTGCGATCCTTACAAAGACTGAGTCATGGACTGCTTGTTGGATAAAGAATAATGGCTTTGAGTCCTTCTTTCGGTTCTCTCTTAATCTATTTTCGTCATTTAGGTCAGCATACCCATTTTCTACAAGGTCCCAAAGATCTTGAGACTTTAACAAAGTCATCATCTTAATGCTCCAGAATTCATAAAAATCCCCTTTGAAGATAGGAATGAGGGACTGAGACACATTCACAAATTTCCATTTCAACCATGGAAACTTCTCACAGAACTTTTGTCGAACATTTGGTGGGCAGCAGAACCTGCAGCCCTAATACCAATTTGTTGGAGCAAAATCAGCACAATAAGATTAAATGATGACTGAACGAAGAAAGTAGAACACAAGAACTAAAGTAATTTGAAGAGAATAAAACAAAAGTTGTGTACTCTTAATCTAAAATTGATGTGCCCATTTTATAGGCTTACATAGCAACTGAATTCCTAAAAATATGAACACGAGCAACAAATGCCAACTAACATATTGTGATACTGAAAACTAGGAAATAAGATAATGCTAGTAACAATAAAACAATACCAACTCAAGCTCAATTTTCAAAAACCTCATCATGCTAAAGTTCAATGGTTGATGAAACATTTAAATTGTGTTTGGAGCATTTACGGTGATATTTGGACAGAAAAGTTGGTTGAGGAGCAAAGGATATTCGATGCTGTGATTGCACTAGAGGTTCTCTCTCTCTCTCTCTCTCTCTCTATGTATATATATATATATATATATATATATATATATATATATAAGTCTTTACTGTCTACCGTTTGAGACAGACTAGCCGTACCATGAACGGGTACGATCGTTTTAAGTTTAGAAGACATACCTGCATCCTCTATGGAAGAAGATGCTATACCTTGCAATGCCTTTAAAACTTCATGAGATTGACTAAGTTGTTCAATCCATTTTTGAAGATCTTTAGAGGTTTTAGTGTTTAAGGCTGGGGTTTTAGTGAGGTCTTCAGAATGCTCAGAAAGAGCTTTAGTGGGTGAGTCTGATTCTTCTTTAATGGCTTTTCCCTTATCCTTTTTCTTGCCCATTATTCTGTAAGAATTCACGAGTAAGAAAGTCTGGAATATTGTTTTTATTACCAGGAATGAATTCAATATCAAAATCAAAAATACTTAATAATGCTTGCCATCGTGCAAAAATTTGTTTAGAGGCAAGATTTTGAACATCTTTTTGTAAAACATCTTTAGCAGATTTGCAGTCGATACGTAATAAAAATTTTTGATTTAAAAGATCAGATTGGAATTTGTTTATACAAATGACTATACTTAAAATTTCCTTTTTAATAGTAGAATAATTAACTTGAGCGGAAGTCCAATGTCCTGAAGTATATTGGATTATACGCTCTTTATTATCAAGTTGTTGCTTTAAAATACCACCATATCCTATATCCGAAGCATCAGTTTCAACAATTTTAAATGCTGTAGGATTAGGAATATATAAATAAGGTATTTCTTTTACTAAAGATTTTATCTTTTGAACTATTTGAGTATGCTTATCCGTCCAAGGACTAGCATTTTTTCGTAATCGATCATGCAATAATTTTAACATACAATTTAAATTAGGGTAAAAATCAATGACATAATTTAAACAACCAAGAAACCTTTGTAATTGGAGTTTATTAGTAATTTCATCTGGAAATTTTTCTCCAAATACCAAAGTTCTTTCTATGGGTTGAATTTTACCTTGCTCAATATAATGACCCAAAAATCTGATTTTAGTTTTAAACAAGTCCATTTTAGTTTTACTTAAGGCCAAACCATTTTGTCGAATTACCATACAAAATGTTTTTAAGTGTGTGAAATGTTCATGAAGAGTTGTACTAAAAATAAGTACATCATCAATATATACAATACAAAATTTAGAATAAGGATTAAAAATATCATTCATAATCCTCTGAAATTCAGAAGGAGCATTTTTTAGTCCAAAAGGCATTACATTCCATTCATATTGACCAAATGGAACTGTAAATGCAGTTTTATATCTATCCTTAGGATCAATTTGAATCTGCCAATATCCAGATTTCATATCAAATTTACTGAAAATATTTGCTTTATATAAATTTTTTAGAAGATCTTTTTTATTAGGAATTGGATATCTAATCCATTTTAAAGCCGTATTTAATGGTTTATAATTTATTACTAATCTCGGAACACCACATTCTATTTCAGCATTTTTATTGACATAAAAAGTTGCACAAGACCATGGGCTTCTCGATTTAGATATTAATTTTTTATTGAGTAAATCCTGAATTTCATTTTTACAATGTTCTATCAATTCAGGATTCATCTGAATTGGTCTAGCTTTAGTTTTAATAGTTTTTTCATCAAAATCTTTTTCATATGGTAAATCTACTATGTGTTGTTTACGATCCCAAAAAGCATGTGGATGATCTGCACATAATTCCTTTTCTATAGATTCTTTTAATGTTGTGATTTTATCTTGTATTTCTTTAGTCTCTAATTGTTGTTTAATTTTGTTTAAGCACATATTATTTCGTGCATCTTTTAAATCTTCTTCTCTAGATTTAATTAAAGAATTGATCTCTAATATTTTAATTGAATGAGCTTTTAAAAGATTTAATTGCTTTTTCTTAGGTTTTTCAGTGAATTCTAAATTAACTGTACTATTTCTTATTTTAAATTTAATACAATCCTCTTTAACTGAATATGGTGTTATTAGATTGATAAAAGGGGTTCCTAATATAACCATATAATTTATTTGAGGTGATAATAAAAATACTGTGTTTATTTCTAAACCTTGGTTTACTATTTGTGCATCTGTTTTACCTATAATTTCTAATTTAGATTTATTTGCAGTACTTAGTTTTTCATTAGTTTTTGACCAATATCTTTTAGGGATTAAATCTGATTTTATACAGTTTAAGTCTGCACCTGTATCAAACAGTGCAATTGTATCTATCACAAAATCATTTACCTGAATATTTATTTTTACCAAATATTTTCTTGAAGTTATTTCTTGTAATAAGTTTAGAAAATTACTATCTACATCTTCATCTAATTGATTTATTTCATCTTTATCTGGTTCTGCTTCATCAGAAGAAAAACTAGAAATAAGTTGAGATTCTAATACCTTTATTAGTCTATCATGAAGTTGAAATTGTCGTTTTAATTCACTAACTTCCTTCTTTAAATTTCTAACTTCATTTTTTAAATTACTAGTGGAATTTTCTGCTTCTACTTTTTTATGCTTATTTTTATTTAATATAGTTGTGAGATCATAAGTATTATGTTGAATTTTAAGAGTTATATCTTCTTTTACTATCTGGGTTTCGTCAAAACTTTTAATGAGTTTTTGAAGGAGTTTAGCTTTAGTGTCTTGGTCATCTATAGAATTTACTACTTCTAAAAGCGTACTTTGATCTTTAGTTAACATATTTATAGAATAATCAGATGAACTAGTTGTTGTACCTAATTCATCAATTTGATTTTCACTTTCTATAACCTCAGATTCTGAAGAATCAGAATCAAGATATAATTCGTGGATTTTATTTAACATTTCTTCATCTAAATGTAATTCATTTAACTTTTTATTAAATTTACAAAATTTTGAAGTATGTCCCTTTTTACCACAATTATAACAAGTTAAATCTTTACAAGAGGTTTTATTTGAATTTTTAGCTTGTTGCTTTCTTTTAGACTTCCTATGGGGTTTATATTTTTCTTTAGAATAAAATTTATCTTGACTAGGTGTAGACCTGTATTGTCTTTTATGATATTTATTTTTATATTGTTTTTTAGATTTATGTGTTCGCAAGCATTGTCCATCACATTTCTGTGAAGATTTTAAACTATAATCAAATTGTTTACAAAATTATCCTAATTCTTTTTTAGTTTTCTGCATTTCATATTTTATTGTTCTTTGAAGTTTTAAGTCATGACAAATCTGCAAACCTTCTTTTTGAATTATACTAATTAATTGACCATAAGTTAATTTACTGTATGGTAGAGGTTGACCATATTGTTGTTTAATATTGTTCCTAACTTTTTCTCCTAAGAAATAAGGTAGTCCAGCCAAAAACTTTTCTTTCCAAAAGCTTTGATTAGAGTCTTCCCTTAACATTAACCTAGTTAGAAAAGTAGTTTTATATTCTTGAAAATTACCTAAGTGTTTACATTTTAAATTACTAAGTAATTCTGCATTTTTATCTTTTAAGTGAGATGGATCCCCAATAAAATGAAGTGAAATAGTGAGAATTAAAGATGACACAGCATCCTGAATTACTTCACCATTTTCATCATATATAGGTTCACCTTCATCATTGACTTGGATTGAATTGAGGATTTCTAAATGTTGTTGTTCAGTGAGATGATAGTCCCACCAACCTTTAAGTTGTCCAGTAAATCCAGCAATGAGGATTTCTGCAATAGCTTTATCAGAAATAATTGACTGCGTTTTATAAGCATTTGCAGCCATAGTCATTTGTTGCAAAATACTTAATATATTATATTCACTTAAACCATCTATGTTCCATTCATAGATTGTTGAAGCATTATATTTAAATTGAGATATAGTGTTAGGTTTATCAATAATGCCTAAGTCTGGTGCCCTATTTACTATTTCTCTATGATGATTTATAGGATTTAACTCAAATTGTTTAGCATTTTCTGAGTCAGGTTCACTGTCATCAGAGTTGGCGTTTTCTTCTATAGTGTTTATATTTCTAGAGGCTTCAGTAGTGTCAGGAGCTACATGTTGAGTAGTTGCTGAATGAACCTCAAGTTTACTCAATTGATCTTTTAATTTATTTACAAATTCTTGTTTACTTGAGTGAGATAAGGTTTAAACATGTGGGTTTTTACAGTTTCTTTGCCTTTTATGGTTTCTGACACTAAAGGTTTATCTTCTAGCATATGTTCTATTCGCTTTAATTGTGAGTTTAAACAAATTAAACTTGCATTACTAAAATTATTTTGTTCAATTATCTTACTATTTGTATCATTATCTCTAGCAACTTTATATGGTGCACATATAATTTCATGATCTTGATGTTTTAATCTACTAATTGTTTTAGGAGGAAAATCACTTTTTATTGTTTGTTCATTTACTCTCCATTCTGGTCTTTTATCGCGAATAGTGATCGGATTTAAACTTTTATCAGATTGTTTCTCCTTAATGAGGTTATACCAATCAAAAAATTTAATTTTAGTTGAGTTATTTAATTTATAATCTAAATATTCATATTTTAATTCTTCGAAAGTATAAGTTTTTAATATCTTTTTTATTCTTATTAAATTCCTAGTTTTAGATATTTTTTTTATTAAACTTTTTTCAATATCGTCTTTACTAAGGACATTTAATTCTCTGTTGATATCACTAACATTTTCAGTTATAGCTGAAGCTTTTGGTGATTCTGGAGATGTATTTACTAAGTTGGACTGTTGATTAACATAATTATCTACAGGATTATAAACTGCCCGTGGGATAGAATGACTATAATCAACTCCTTTCATTTTATTTGGAATATCCGAAGTGGAATACCTAGGTTTTACCAAAGTCTGAATAATAGGTTTATGCTCAGGTTCTTTATATTTAGCATAGATTACAGAAGGTA
Source organism: Jatropha curcas (assembly GCF_041381405.1). Taxonomy (NCBI): domain Eukaryota; kingdom Viridiplantae; phylum Streptophyta; class Magnoliopsida; order Malpighiales; family Euphorbiaceae; genus Jatropha; species Jatropha curcas. The sequence continues at coordinate 6,107,365 of NC_143157.1, read as the reverse complement.
TAGAGGAACTAGGTTTATCATTGTCATCTGTTGTAACAGACGAAGATGACCCTGTATACCTCATACTTTGACTACGATTAAATTTTAATGTTACTTTACCATCTTCAAATTGTTCAATTTTTTGTAAATTGACATTTGGTTTTACTGGGTCTGGAACAGGAGGAGGTACAACCCCTTCCAATATCCATTCATCTGGAAGAGTAATATCTTTCCATTGAATAGTTTTAGGGATTACAGTGTTTGTTTTAGTCAAATCACTCTGTAGAAATCTCGTTTCTCCAATTTTAGGTTGTAATTTATATTTAGTTCCAAAGGCTGAATTCATAGCTTTATAATGAATTTTATAAATTAAAGCGATAGGAATAGATCCTTGCTTCATTTTATAATTATGAGTTTTAATTTCTAAAACTATACTTTCTAAAATATTTAAATCATTTAATGAGACAGTCATATCTGGATAGACCTCAAAGGAGATCGGTCCTTCACTTAAGCTAGTTTCAACTGATCCTAATAAAGAATCTTGAAAATTTAAAAATCTAGCATCTCTTACTACTGCAAGAATACTAGTATTTAATCCTTCTCTGGTTAAAGGTTTTATTCCTACTTGAATTAATCCTATATGAATATATTTATATTTTTTACTTTTATGATGTTGCAAAGTTTTAGAAGACAAAAGAGTTATCCTTTCAAAGGGTTTACTTAATTGAAAATCTCTTTCTTCGGTTTTAATAACATAATCTGTTTTAAATAGATTAAATTTAGAAACTTTATAAATTTGTTCTTTATCAACTTTAGGAATTTCCCATTCATCAATTGCTTTACTAAAATCTTGCAAAATTAATTCATTTCTATTTATGACTCTTTTAATTTCTGAGTTATCGGAGTCTTCAGATCTATTACTACTAGCCGATCTACATAAGAAAGGATCCATTTTATAATATACGATAAAATTTTTTGACTACCTGGTTATACCCTTCTTGGTTATACCCGTTAGATGCCACTCACATGGGACTTACTCATGGGTTCAGTAGGCGTGGGTTCAGTAGGCAAAGCCAAAACCTTTTATCATATATCATAAAATGAAGACTAAAAAACAATATAAAAATGTGATGGAAAATGCTTGCGAACACATAAATCTAAAAAACAATATAAAAATAAATATCATAAAAGACAATACAGGTCTACACCTAGTCAAGATAAATTTTATTCTAAAGAAAAATATAAACCCCATAGGAAGTCTAAAAGAAAGCAACAAGCTAAAAATTCAAATAAAACCTCTTATAAAGATTTAACTTGTTATAATTGTGGTAAAAAGGAACATACTTCAAAATTTTGTAAATTTAATAAAAAGTTAAATGAATTACATTTAGATGAAGAAATGTTAAATAAAATCCACGAATTATATCTTGATTCTGATTCTTCAGAATCTGAGGTTATAGTGTGAATACCCAAATTTTGAGGCTCAGAAAGCCTGTTTTCCCGGACTGCAAACAGTCCGGCCGGACCGGAGGCTATTTCGGAAGTTCACCGAAAATATGTCAATATGGTACTTAAAACGTCCGGAATATCGCGAGGATCGCGGAACAGGTCCCGAAATACTTTTCGGAGGTCCGGAACTCCCAAAAAGGCCCTCGGAACGAGGCACGGTGTCCACACCGGCCACGGCGGCAGCAGCCGCCCCACTTCCTGGGCAAGGCCTGCCGCCCAGCGCGGGCGAGGCCTGCCGCCCCGCGCGGGCGAGGCCTGCCGCCCAGCGCGCGCGAGGCCTGCTGCCCAGTCCGCGCGGGCGAGGCCAGTCGCCCCGCGCGGGCGGGGCCAGCCGCCCAGCGCACGCGGGGCCTGTCGCCCCGCGTGGGCGAGGCGTACCGCCCAGCACGCGCGGGGCCTGTCGCCCCGCGCAGGCGGGGCCTGGCCCCCCCACGCCCCTGGGCGGCACCTGCCGCCCAGACCAGGCGGGGCCTGCCGCCCCACCGACTGAGCGGCACCCCTCGCCCAGCGTGGGCGGGGCCTGCCGCCCTCCTGGGCGGCACCTGCCGCCGAGCCAAGCGGCACCTGCCGCCCAGGACCCGAAAATGGCCTATAAATAGGCCATTTTCAGCCATTTTTTATTGTGATATTTGACCACTAAAATTAAATAAAATTAAAAATTAATTAATATACCTAAACGAAGAGCTTAACTTGGAGTTAAGAAGTGGTCGACGATTAAATCAGGTACGTAAACGAAACTCTGCCTATTTAATTTTAGCACTTCATGCATACTTCTTTTCTACTCTTAATAATTCTATAATTGCATAAACGCATTCACATCATCATTTAGACAAATAAACCGTCTTAAATTAATTTGATTAAGCTTAAATGCCCGGTTAATCAATAATCGTGGTATTAAAGTTTAAATCCGACAATATTGGCTAAAAGAGCCTAGTTAATTAATAACTACGGTTCAACTGCCTTATTTCGAACAAATCCGGCTTAAGTCCAATTAATCAATAATTGTGACTAAAAGCCTAAATCAACATTTTTTGGCAAAATGCCTACAAATCAACCTTTTTCGGCTAAAAGTCGTAAAACCGAACCATTTTGGCGAAACGCCTTAAAATCAATCTTTTTCGACTAAAAGTCGTAGAATTGAACCATTTTGGCCAAAGGCCTCAAAATCAACCATTTTGGCGACAATCGCCTAAATCGCACATTTTGGCAAACTAATTGCCTAAAACAACACCTTTTGGCCAAAGGCCTAAAATCAATCATTTTAGCGACAAATCGCTTAAAATCGACATTTTTGGCAAAATGCCTTTAAAATCAACCATTTTCGGCTCAAAGCCGTAAAATCGACATTTTTGGCAAAATGCCTTAAAATGAACCAATTTTCGGCCAAAGGCCTAAAATCAACCATTTTAGCGACAAATCGCTTAAATCGAACATTTTGGTAAATTAATTGCCTAAATCAACTCATTTTGGCCAAAGGCCTTAAAATCAACCATTTTGGCGAAAATCGCCTAAAATCAACATTTTTGGCAACAATTGCCTAAATCAAATCATTTTGGCTAAAAGCCATTAAAATCAACATTTTTGGCAACATGCCTAAAAATCAATCAATTTTTGGCAAAACGCCTAAACTCATGCACAAAGCATACACACTCATGCACAAAGCATACATACTCATGCACGAAGCATACACACAATCATGCATAAAGCATACACACAAAATGCACGAAGCATACACACAATCATGCATAAAGCATACACACAAAATGCACAAAGCATACACAAAAATGCACTAAGCATACACAAAATCATGCACTAAGCATACACACACCCATGCATTAAGCATATCATTCAAAGCCCTCTAAAAGAGGCCTATCGAACTACGTTGACTTTGATCTTCCATTCAAACGGAAGTACGTAGGCACGTTTGGGATTTCACCCCGGGTGGCAAGTCAAAATCACTCAAACATTTCATTAATCCATCATTTACCTTGCAAAGCATTCATTCCTTGGTTAGTTTATCGGCATGACATAGTCTCGGGATCCATCTCGGGTTCGTAGATTGTGCCTTAATCATTGGGATAATTAATCTAGTAACTAGGTTAATTAAAAATGGAGTCACTTAGGGTTTTTTCCTAGTTTACCCTAAAATAATTAAACAAGGTGGCGACTCACACACATCACGTGTATTTCTTCTCATTCATCATATGCATCACATGCTTATGACATTTGGGGGAGGGGTTCACAGTTTGGCGACTTCACTGGGGATTTATGTAATTAATTTGCATAAAGTGGACTACAATTGTTGTGAAAACTAACCGGCCTTTCTTTAAGGCATCATTTTATTGTGCTTTGTTTTGCAGGGTACCCTAATACGAATCAAGTGTTCTTTCCTTAAGAATACTTGATAAACTCGGACTTAATTGAAAAATGTGATTAAGACATTAAAACTTGTTGATTTATTTGCACGATTGGGAATCCTTTTCTCCATTGCATAAAAAATGAATTTCAAATGAATTTCTTCTCCTTCTATTCAAACTTCTGAGTCTGGATAGCAAGTAGCGCTAATCGGCAGGTCTCTTTGATTATGCCGACGGACAGCCAAAGCGTCCTCCCTGTTACCGCAAACCATCTCTAATCCTTTTGGAGGTGGCACATGGGTATGCGTACCGTTGGACCCACGCGAAACTCCTTGTTTCACATGTGGTTAGGTATATCCATACTCAAGGTTCAAGGGTCCCTTAATAAGCCGATTCTCTATTTGTGTCATAGCCTATAGAACCTATCCTTTAGGACTATATGCACCCAATGGTACGAATCATCTCATTAAAATAAATTATGATGTGTTGTTGTGCGCATTCATGACATACCATAAGCATTAAAAAAAAAAAAAGAGAGAGAAGAGAGTGGAGGGACACAAAAATATCCTTCTGTTTGTCAGTCATGCATAGTTGGACAAAGAGTCATTCTCTCTCATATCAGCTACCCTGATACTACTATACCCTTAATCCAGTTACCCTCATACTTACAGGTACCCCCTGTTCAAGTGCCAACATTAGTGCCAACCACACCTACTGTGCTATCACCGACCTCACCAATCTCAACTGCACCAATGGCATCACTTTCTGACATCAAAAACCTTATAGAACAACTCGAGGCCAGAATGGAGGCCAGAATGAATGAGGCATTGGCTGCCCAAAGGATTGCCCTGATAGCTGAATTGGGTAATGGTAATGGAAGTGGGGCTTCCGGTGAGGAAAGTGGACCTGCTGCTTCCAATCAAGGACCTGCCGCAGAACCGACAAATCCTACCCTTAACCTGGATGACATGTCTACTTCTGAGCCGGAAGCTCAGAAAATGAGAAAAAAACTGGACACCACCAAATAGAAAAACAATGAACCTTTTCCCTCGAGGCAAAGGACCAAGGTCGCTCAAATGATCAACCGGCCTTCTGAACAAGAACAGGTGGACATTATAATAAAGAACCTACAACCAGTCTACCAACAGCAACTACAAACCCAGTACCTACCAACATTCCAGTCGCTCATTGCCACTGCTACGAAGGTAGAAGATTTGATTCAAATGGGTCAACTGAAAGAAGACTCGGGTTCCTCAAAATACGAGAAGCCTAGCCAAGCTGGCAAAGTCCATGAAATGGCAAGCATCACCCCCACGAATCCTTTACGTGTGGGCAATATGAGAAATGGCAATCGGTCAAGAAGGACATATACTGATCTCGGGATGCCAATCCTTTTGGTTTTCCGAGAGGCTGTTAAGGCCAACTACATCAAGCCCTTGGAAGCAAGGCCGCCACCCTACCCTTTACCAAGAAACTACCGAACCAATGAATACTGTGAATATCATCAAGGTCATGGGCACGAGACTGAAGCGTGCTGGACGCTTAAGAACCGCATCCAAGACCTGGTAGACGATGGTTCAATCACCCCAAGAAGTGAGTCAAACATTAGCACTAATCCCTTACCAAATCACGGGGTAAATGCTATTATTTCTGACCAGGAATTGATCGATCCTTTCGAGCTATTCCTAGAAATGAATGACACCTGTGTCCTGGACTTGAATGACTTATCCGAAGAGGTAACAACCGAACTCGAAGTGGAAGACTTCATGCAACCTAGTCTCCTTGACGAAATTGCAGTTATCACAGGAAATGATGGGGACCAAGATCTGCTGAGCCTGATCAAGCCGAACGAAGGCCCTCTCACCAATTGGTATGCCGAGGAGGAGCGCACTGCTGATAAACCCCCTCCCGAGTCAAACCTAGAGTCAAAATCTATAATCAAGTCTTGTATTGAGTCTGAGTCTGACCCCGAGTCTGAAACCGAGTCAGAGTCCAGTTCCATTCCTGAGTCATCTGTGTCGGATTTTGAAAATCCAGATTTCAAATTTGATGTAACCTTTGAAGACGATTCTGTCATGATCAATAAAGGCTTGCAAATTATTGACTACCCCGCGTGTCTATCTTTCCAAGCATTTCCAAGCAAAAATAATCATATAAATGAAATAAAAAATGAAAAAGAAAAAATAATAATTGGCAAAGAAGAAAATGAACATACATACATTGCATTTGACTGTGTGAACAAGGGACAGGTCAGTGAATGCTTGAGGAAGTTTGCCGAGTGTTTCATGTGGAAGGCAAGTGACATCACGGGAATTGACCCAGCAATAGTGGTGCACAAGATTCCAGTATATCCCGAGGCTAAGCCAGTGAAGCAGAGGCTAAGAAGGCTGAAGACCGAATGGTCCTTGAAAATCAAGGAGGAGGTAGCCAAGCAACTGGAGAACAGATTCATAGAACCCATTGCCTACCCGACATGGTTAGCAAATATTGTGCCAGTGCCGAAGAAAGATGGCAAAGTCAGAATGTGTGTGGACTATCGGGATTTGAATAGAGCATGTCCGAAGGACGACTTCCCCCTGCCGCATATCGACTTGTTGGTAGACCGAATGGCGGGACACGAGATGGTCTCCTTGACCGATCTTGCTGTCGGGTACAACCAAAATAATGATGCATGTGCCAGACAAAGAGAAAACGGCATTCATCACGGAGTGGGGAACCTACTGCTACAGGGTCATGCCTTTTGGGCTCAAAAATGCCGGGGCAACCTATCAAAGAATGGCGACGACCATCTTCCATGACATGATTCACGAAGAAGTAGAAGTGTACGTGGACGATATGGTTGTTAAATCAAAAACAGTTGAAGAACATACAACAGCGCTTGAGAAGTTCTTCCTTAGACTTCGAAAGTACAATTTAAAACTCAACCCGGCAAAATGTCTGTTTGGAGCTACATCCGGAGTATTTCTGGGGCATATGGTCAGTCGGAAGGGCATAGAAATTGATCCTTCAAAAGCCAAAGCCGTTATGGAAATACCAGCACCGAGGACGGAAAAGGAAGTTCGGGGTTTCCTAGGAAGGCTACAGTACATCAGCCGGTTCATCAATCAATTGGCTAATACTTGTGGTCCGATCTTCAAATTGCTCAGGAAAGGAGTAGCCGTAAAATGGAATGAGGATTGTCAGAAAGCTTTCGACCAAGTCAAGCAATATCTGTTATCCCCACCAGTCTTACAGCCACCAAGGCTTAGGAAAGCCTTTGCTGTTGTACCTATCAGTGACAGAAGAAGCGATGGGTGCAATGCTAGCTCAACAAGCAGAAGATACAAGGGTAGAAAATGTCCGTGTATTACCTTAGCAAGAGGATGCTAGAATCTGAGCTAAAATACAATAAGATAGAGAAGTTGTGTTTTGCTCTGGTAAGGGCCTGTACAAAACTGCAGCACTACCTCTCGTCTTACACCACCTACGTCTTTTCTGAATCGAACCCCTTGAAATTCCTTATGGAGAGGCCGGTTCTTGACTGTAAAATGGCTAAGTGGGTGTCGGTGCTCGCAGCTTATGATTTAAAATTTGTACAACGAAAGGCGGTGAAAGGCGGAGCCTTGGTTGATCAACTAGCAGAATTACCGGTCGAAGAACAAATGCCGGAGGTAGAATTTCCTGATGAAGACTTGGTGAACTTGGAAAGTGAAGTCTGGGAAATGTACTTTGATGGAGCTTCGAACTACCATGGAAATGGGGTTGGAGTTGTATTCAAAACTCCTTGTGGAGAATACATTCCTATCACCGTCAAATTAGATTTCGACTGCACTAACAATGAAGCCGAGTATGAAGCTTGCATAAAGGGGTTAGAAGCAGCCCTAGGAAAAGAGATAAAAGTCCTCAAGGTTTCGAAGATTCTAACTTAATAGTCTCCCAAGCTTTAAGGAAATGGAAAATTAAAGAAGAGCGTTTGGTTCCTTACCTACGACGCTTGGACGAATTGGCTCAGCAATTTGAGGATTTATCCTTCCACTACTTGCCGCGAGCCAAAAAATCAGTTCGCAGATGCTCTGGCTACTTTAGCCTCCATGGTCAATGTAGAAGGAGACCGAGTCGTTCGACCTCTGACAGTGCGGCTACAGAAACAGCCAGCACATATCATGAATTTGGTCGATGACAAGCCCTGGTATTGGGATATACAGAATTATCTTCAGAATGAAGCCTACCCGGAGGGATCTACCAAAACTGATCAACGGACATTGTGACAGTTAGCATCCGGATATTTCCTCACTGAGGGAGTTCTGTATAAGAGAAGTTGGAACGGCCTGCACCTAAGATGCGTTGATGAGGGAGAAGCTCAAACCATCATGGATTCCCTACATAATGGGGAGTCTGGTCCACACATGCACGGGATAGCCTTGGCTCGGAAAATCATGAACCTGGTTAATTACTGGTCAACCATGAATGCAAATTGCGTGAGGCACGCGCAGAAGTGTCACAAATGTCAAATTTTTGCTAAGCTGCAAAGACAACCTCCGGTCAATTTGAATCCTATTGCTTCACCATGGCCTTTCGCAACTTGGGGCATAGACGTGATCGGAAAAATCCACCCGAAGGCCTCTAACGGCCATCAATTCATCCTGGTTGCTGTAGATTATTTCACTAAGTGGATCGAGGCAGCCTCTTATTCAGTTTTAAATGCCAAGAAGGCAGCACAGTTTGTCCGTACTAACATCCTTTGTCGGTATGGAACACCGTTCGAGATCATCACGGATAATGGGTCTCACTTTCAAAGTGAATTTTCTGACCTGCTGAAGCAAAAGAAAATTCAACATCATAAGTCCTCACCCTATCGTCCACAAGCAAACGGGGCTGTAGAAGCTGCGAATAAGGCTATAAAAGTCATTTTGCAGGAGACTGTTAAAAAGCACAAAGCTTGGCACGAACAGTTACCGAATGCCCTATGGGGATATAGGACTTCAATCAGAACGCCCACCGGAGCAACTCCGTATTCTTTGGTACATGGTATGGAAGCAATATTGCCTATTGAGCTGGAAGTTCAGTCGGCAAGGATTATTCAGGAAAGCCAGATCAACGAAGCAGATTGGGCTAAGAATTATCACTTGCAACTTTTGGGTATGGATGAAAAGCGATTGCAAGCAATCCACCAAACTCAAGTCTACCAAAGAAGAATGGCACGGCATTTTGATAAGAGGGTCAAAGACCGGAAGCTGGAAGAAGGTTGTTTGGTCCTGAAGGAGATTAGACAGCCAATCATAGACCCACGTGGGAAGTTTCGTCCTCATTGGGCTGGACCCTATGTGTTGAAGAAAGTATTGTCCGGCGGAGCCGTCATCTTGACTGATTTAGATGGTTTGGAATTCACGAATCCATGTAATTTAGATCAGTTAAAAAGATATTTTGTATAATAAGCATTGCATAATGTAAAATGAACTACACTAGACCTGATTCTCTTTGGAAAAAAGAAATTATGTATCGGAGATATGTAGGCAACCCTCATTGGGTACGGTCTAAACATTAATGAAAATCATTCCATAATTCTTTCCTCTTTGCCAACAATGAAAAAAATAATAATAATAATAACAATAATAAAAAAAAAAGGGATAAAAATAAAATAATAATAATAAAAAAAAAACCCGCTAAGTTGAAAACCCGAAAGGGCGGCTTAGGCAAAAATCAGGGCCCGCTAAGTTGAAAACCCGAAAAGGGCGGCTTAGGAAAAAATGGGTAGCTCGCTAAGTTGAAAACCCGAGAGGGCGGCTTAGGCAAAAATCAGAGCTTGAATAAATGAAGTTGGAAAATGCTTGGAAAGCTTAAAAGTCAAATGACATGCCCAATTGAAAGCAATAAAGTCAAACAGTCCAAAGTCAAGCAGAAAACTAAAGAGACCAAGAAAAATAAATAATAAAGTCCAAATCCAAAAATCCAATGCTAAAACACCAAAATCCACACCCAAAGTCCCAAGTAAAAGACAAAAGAGTTCAAACAAAGCCAAAACACCAAAAGTCCAAAAGCCTATTAGAGTCTAGGTACCCCGTCGCCTCCGTGGGGCAACGTCCTCCGAGTCATCCCCAGTTGTTGAACTCCCTCCAGCCTCGCCTGTCCGAGGAGCCAACATGATCTCCTCATCAGTCCTAATCCCATCACCAGCGTCAGCCTGAGTCCAACCCTCGAGTGCACTCAGCAATGCGTTCCTCCTTGGCTTTTCCACTGGCCAGACAACGGTCATGAACCAGGTCCGATATTCAGGAGAAGTATGAATACCAGCAGGATTGGTAAGGGCCTAACCATGTAATGGTCTCTAACCCATGCCCTAAGAACGGCTCGGGTAACTCCCGGAGTGATGGCTGAATCAGCTAAAGAATCATCCATGGTCGAAACAGTCTGATCTATCCCCATCTGTCTCAGAACGCGCGAAGCACAGTACCAGGTGCAATGTGTAAGGCCCAACAGGTAAACCTGAGTATGGCGGAAGCTAACCTGAATAAACCGGTTGATATCATACCAAGGTACGAACCACAACACCTCGTTTGGACCCAATTCCATTAGCCATGAAGTCCATGCATCAGCAGACGGGTATGTGATCAGAATCCTCCGCATACGATACTGAGAAGGGTTGTAAGGCAAACGGGTAGGAGCAGCAACCACTTGAAGGTGGTCCTTCAACCAAACCTGAGTAATGGATCCTTTCTATTACAAAGGGATGAACCAAGGAAAAAAAAAAAAGATGAGAGGAAAATACCTGAAGTATAATCGGGGAAACTGTCCAGTCCTCGAAGCCTAGAGCAGCTCTGTCAAGGCTCCTGATGGTTTCTGCTAGCACAATGCCACCAATGCAACCCATGTCCTCCATTTGTCGAATCATAGGACAAAATCCTCGAAGCCTGGATCCTTGTTAAACAAGAAACCAGATAATAAGCAAAATACAAAGGCCCGCATCCTAAGCCTCATCCGGTCTGGGTCATCCAAACGGACCTCTGAAAATTCATCAATCAGGGGCATCAGAATCGCCTTCTGGTCGTCAACAATCATGGCCTTAGCTTGTGGCCGGCTGAATTGAAATAAATTTTCAAATGACCGAACATACCCAACTTTAACCTCATGCCTGACTAAAGGGGCATTAGGGTCACACCCTATGATAGCACAAAACTCCTCGAAAAGAGGACACATCTCCTCCATCATGGCCCCGAACCGAAAAACGTGGGCCTCAGGGTCCCAGAGTCTGATGCAGGCCCATAAAAAGTTCCAGTCGATCACTACCCCCCTAAGGGTAATGATAGGAGAGAGGCCATACCTTTTCAAGTTGATCTTTTCAACTTTGGAGAGACTCCTAGCCCAGCTGTGCATGCTATGATTGAAAGAAGGATTCATTCTTTAGAAAAGATAAACACGGAGAGAAAAGGAGAAGAGAGAAGATAAGGAATGAGTGAAGAGTCGAAACAAAGAACAAGCTTTTATAGGAGAAAATGCACCGAATGAGGGCGGCAGCAGCCACCGAATGATGGCGGCAGCAGCCGCCGAATTGCCACCGAATGACGGCGGCAGCATCCGCCATCCAGCAAAGGCCCCCCAAAATCACATTCAGGCCCCAGAGGCCCGAAAATCACATCCAGGCCCCAGTGGCCCGAAAACGAAAAAAATCACATTCAGGCCGCAGTGGCCCGAAAAATCACAATTCAGGCCCAGAGGCCCGAAAATCACATTCAGGCCAGAGGCCCGAAAATCACAATTCAGGCCCCAGAGGCCCGAAAATCACATTCAGGCCCCAGAGGCCCGAAATCACATTCAGGCCCAAGGCCCGAAAATCACATTCAGGCCACAGAGGCCCGAAATCACATTCAGGCCAAGGGCCCGAAAATCACAATCAGGCCCAGAGGCCCGAAAAATCACATTCAGGCCCAGAGGCCCGAAATCACATTCAGGCCCCAGAGGCCCGAAATCACATTCAGGCCCCAGAGGCCCGAAAAATCACAATTCAGGCCCAGAGGCCCGAAAAATCACATTCAGGCCCCAGAGGCCCGAAAATCACATTCAGGCCACAGAGGCCCGAAAATCACAATTCAGGCCCAGGCCCGAAAATCACAATTCAGGCCCCAGAGGCCCGAAATCACATTCAGGCCAGAGGCCCGAAAATCACAATCAGGCCCCAGAGGCCCGAAAAATCACAATTCAGGCCCCAGAGGCCCGAAATCACATTCAGGCCAAGAGGCCCGAAATCACATTCAGGCCAAGAGGCCCGAAAATCACAATTCAGGCCCCAGAGGCCCGAAAAATCACATTCAGCCCAGAGGCCCGAAAAATCACATTCAGGCCCAGAGGCCCGAAAAAATCACATTCAGGCCGCAGATGCCCGAAAAATCACATTCGGTCGCAGAGGCCTGAAAACTCACAATTCGGCCTAAGGCCCGAAATTCAAAACTCGGCCTAGGGTCCGAAAATTCACAACTCAGACCAAGGCCCCACAATCCCAATTTGGCCCAAGGTCCGAGTTTTCGCCTTCAAAATTTGCTCCATCAGACAACCACTAGCTCTCATAAATCATTTTTATGATAGCCAGTGGGGGGCAACTGTGAATACTCAAATTTTGAGGCTTCTCATGTTGTTGGTGGCATGTGAAACTCTTTAGATGGAGGAAAACACGCTGCTACAGTGCCATGCCAATTAGTTTGACTTTGCTACAGTAACTTTGACTTTGCTGCAGCAACTGTGCAAACAGTCCGGCCGGACCGGAGGCCATTTTGGACATTTATTGGAAATATGTCAATATGGTACTTGAAACGTCCGGAATTTCACGAGGATCGCAGAACCGGTCCCAGAATGATTTTTGGAGGTCGGAAACTCCCAAAAAAGCTCCCGGAGCGAGACATGGTGGCCACCACCAGCTACGGCGGCGCCGGCCGCCGGACACGGCGGCTCCTGCCGCCCAGCATGGGCGGCACCTGCCGCCCCACCGACTGGGCGGCACCTGCCCCCTCCCAGGCGGCACCTACCGCCCAGCCTCTTGGGCGGCAGCTGCCGCCGAGCCAGGCGGCACCTACCGCCCTGGACCCGAAAATGGCCTATAAATAGACCATTTTCAGCTATTTTCTGGCACCCCGATCTGTGTTAACGGACGAATCCTTCTCCCTCACGCTCCTTGCGTTTTCTTTACCGCTTTTGCATTTAATTTAATTTTTATTGCATTTTTTTGTGATATTTGGACATTAAAATTAAACAAATTAAAATTAATTAATATTTCCTAAGCGAGGAGCTTAATCCGGAGTTAAGAAGCGGTCGTCGATTAAATCAGGTATGTAAACAAAACTCTGTCTATTTAATTTTAGCACTTCATGCATATTTCTCTTCTACTCTTAATAATTCTACAATTGCATAAATGCATCCACGTCATTATTTTTGGTAAATAAATTGCCTTAATTAATTTGATTAAGCTTAAATGCCCGGTTAATCAATAATCGTGGTATTAAAGTTTAAATCCGACAATATTGGCTAAAAGAGCCTAGTTAATCAATAACTACGGTTCAATTGCCTTATTTCGAACAAATCCGGCTTAAGTCCAATTAATCAATAATTGTGGCTAAAAGCCTTAATCAATCACGTCTCGACAATAAATTGTGATTAAGCTCGAACGCCCGATTAATCGATAATCGTGGCATTAAAGCCTAAATCGCACATTTTGGCAAACTAATTGCCTAAAACAAACATTTTGGCCAAAGGCCTTAAAATCAATCATTTTGGCGACAATCGCCTAAATCGCACATTTTTGGCAAACTAATTGCCTAAAACAACACCTTTTGGCTAAAGGCCTAAAATCAACCATTTTCAGCAACAATCGCTTAAAATCAATCTTTTGGCAAAATGCCTTAAAATCAACATTTTCGGCTTAAAACCGTAAAATCAACCATTTGGCGACAATCGCCTAATTCGCACATTTTGGCAACAATTGCCTAAATCAAATCATTTTGGCTAAAAGCCATTAAAATCAACATTTTTGGCAACATGCCTAAAAATCAATCAATCTTTGGAGAAATGCCTAAACAAAATGCACAAAGCATACACACACTCATGCACGAAGCATACCACAACATGCACAAAGCATACACATGCACAAAGCATACACACTTATGCACAAAGCATACACACTCATGCATTAAGCATACACCTTCAAAGCCCTCTAAAAGAGGCCTATCGAACTACGTTGACTTTGATCTTCCATTCAAACGGAAGTACGTAGGCACGTTCAGGATTTCACCCCGGGTGGCAAGTCGAAATCACTCAAACATTTCATTAATCCATCATTTACCTTGCAAAGCATTCATTCATCGGTTAGTTTATCGGCATGACATAGTCTCGGGATCCATCTCGGGTTCGTAGATTGTGCCTTAATCATTGGGATAATTAATCTAGTAACTAGGTTAATTAAAAATGGAGTCACTTAGGGTTTTTTCCTAGTTTACCCTAAAATAATTAAACAAGGTGGTGACTCACACACATCACTGTATTTCTTCTTCATTCTCATATGCATCACATGCCTATGACATTTGGGGAAGGGGTTCACACACTCTCTTTCCTTCCCCCTCTGGTTCTCTTGGCACGGTCTTCATTAGTTGGTTCATAGCCCAGTCTGAAGGTTCCCTCATTCACCGGACACTCCCAGGCTTGCAGTTTGGGGTATGTTTTCCCGGATCTGGCCATAGCCATTCCTGGCAGATAGGACATCTTAAGCATCAAGGGCACTATGCAGTTTGTTTGCACTATCCCGAAATCAAAGAGAATTCGAGAGTTTGCAGCCTTTCCTTCTATGAACTGCACAGTGTCATACTGAAATCCCGAGAGGGGTAGGTTGGCAGTTTCAGGGTTGACCTCAAAGAGGCTGGCCCTTTGGCTTTTGAGTTGATTGTAGTCATCTCCCTGAATGGTAATAACTTTGTCCTCATATGGAAACTTGACCTTTTGGTGCAAGGACGAGGGTACTGCCTTAGTGTGGTGTATCCATGGTCGGCCCAGAAGCAGGTTGAAGCTAGTCGGTACATCAATTACCTGGAAGGGGACTTCCATCACAGCTGGCCCAACCGTTAACTTTAGCGTAGCAACCCCCACTTCCCTCGGGTGCTGTCATAGGCCTTCACTATCTGGTCCGAGGGAGTGAAGTCAGTTTCTTCCAACCCTAGACAGCTGGCTACTCTCAGTGGGCAGACGTTCAGCGCCGACCCATTATCAATGAGAACCATGGGCACGGTTTTGTCTCGAGTCTGAACAGTGACATAAAGAGCATTGTTATGACTGCCTCCCTCGTTGGGCAAATCGTCATCAGAGAAACCGATGCTTCGTGTTTTAGATGATTGGGTGAGGGTGGATACTAGCACCTCAGGGCTAACTTCCACAGGTGTCTGAAGTTGACTCAAAGCCTTGCAAAGAGCTTGGCGATGAGGAAAGGATGATGCCAAAAGTTCCCAGATTGACACCCTAGCTTGTGTCTTTTTTTAATTGTGACAGCACCGGGTCCTCCTTTGGCTCCTCTGCCCTCTGGTAGGGTTTATTTTGAATTTTGTCCAAAACTAAAGGTTCATATTGTCTCCCGCTCCTGGTTATAGCATCAAGTTCTCCGGCTAGGTCATTCAAATCCAAAACACAGATGTTATTCATTTCTAGGAACAGTTCGAAAGGATCGATCAGTTCCTGATCAGCCATAATAGCATTTACCCCATGATTTGGTAAGGGGTTAGTACTAATGTTTGGCTTGCTTCTGGGAATAATTGAACCGTTGTCCACCAGGTCCTGGATGCGGTTCTTGAGCGTCCAACACGCTTCAGTCTTGTGCCCATGTCCCTGATGATACTCACAGTATTCATCAACCCTGTAATTCCTCGGTAATGGATTTGGTGGTGGCCTTGCTTCCAAAGGCTTGATGTAGTTGGCCTTGACAGCTTCTCGGAATACCACAAGGATCGGCATCCCAAGATCAGTATAGGTTCTTCTGGATGATTGATTATTATTTCTCATGTTCCCCACACGTAAAGGATTCGTGGGGGATGCTAGCCACTTCGTGGACCTTGCCAGTTTGGCTAGGTTTCTTATACTTTGAGGTTCCTGAGTCTTCTTTCAGTTGCCCCATTTGAATCAGATCTTCTACCTTCGTAGCAGTGGCAATGAGTGACTGGAATGTTGGTAGGTACTGAGTCTGTAGTTGGTGTTGGTAGACAGGCTGCAGGTTTTTTATTATTATGTCTACCTGCTCTTGTTCAGAAGGCCGGTTAATCATTTGGGCGGCTTTGGCCCTCCACCTCGTAAGGAATGAGGAAAAGGGTTCATTGTTTTTCTGCTTGGTGGTTTCTAGTTCTCTTCGAGTGACATCCACCTCCATGTTATAGCGGTATTGGGAATTGAATGCATTGCAGATGTCTTCCCATGTTTTCATTTTGGATCGGTCTAAGCTGACAAACCACCTCAATGCAGCACCGGTAAGAGATTGTTGGAATAACTGAGCAAGGAGCTCGCTGCTCAATCCAAATGGGTTAAGAGCACCTACATACATTTTCAGATGAGTCTTAGGACAAGTGGTTCCATCAAATTTGTCCATGTTGGGCATCTTGAACTTAGTTGGCAACCTAGCTTCAGGGAACAAGGACAGGAGTCCATGTCCACCACTTCCTTGTGGGTTTTGAGAGCAGTGATGGACCTCTCTAGGAGCTCTAGTTTCTCTCTCATTCTCTGAGCTTCCAGCTCAAGGCAGTTTTAGAAGGCATCTCATCCAGGTTTAGGGCAGGGTTTGTAGGTTCAGCGGCAGGACCCTGGTTGGAGGCAGCAGGTCCACTTCCCCCAGCGGAAGCCCCATTTCCATTACCATTCCCATTACCCAGTTCAGCTATCAGGGCGGTCCTTTGGGCAGCTAGTGCCTCATTCATTCTGGCCTCCATTCTGGCCTCCATTCTAGCCCCTAATTGTTCAATGAGGGTTTGGATATCAGCAAGTGATGCCATTGGTGCAGATAGGATTGTTGGAGTTGTAGGCGAAGCTGGTGTAGCTGGTGAAGCTGGTGAAGCTGGTGATAGCACTGTAGGTGTGTCTGGCACTTGGGTAGGCACTCGGATTGTGGGCACCTATAAGGATAAGGGTAGCTGGATTAGGTACAGTGATCAGTGTATCAGGTAGCTGATGTGAGGTGAATTGACTCTCTTGTCCAACTGTGCATGACTGAAAGTAAAAGGGTATTTCATGCTCTCTTTGTGTTTACCCCATGTTTATGATATGTCATGAATGCGCATAACAACACATCATAATCTGTTTAATGATATGATTCACATCATTGGGTGCATACAGTCCTAAAGGATAGGTTCTATAGGCTATGACTCAAAATAGAGAATCGGCTTATAAGGGACCCTTGAACCTTGAGTATGGATATACCTAACCACATGTGAAACAAAGAGTTTCACATGGGTCCGACGGTACGCATACCCATGGGCCACCCCCAAAAGGATTAGGGGCGGTTTGCGGTAACAGGGAGGACGCTTTGGCTGTCCGTCGACATAATCAAGAGACCTGCCGATCAGCGCTACTTGCTATCCAGACTCAGAAGTTTGAACAGAAAGAGAAGAAATTCATTTGAAATTCATTTTTTATGCAATGGAGAAAAGGATTCTCGATCGTGCAAATAAATCAACAAGTTTAAATGTCTTAATCAAGTTTGTCAATTTGGTTCAAGTCTCCTAATCAATTATTCTTAAAGAAAGAACACTTGATTCGTGTTAGAGTACCCTGCAAAACAAAGCTATTAAATAATGCCCTAAAGAAGGGCAGGTTAGTCTATGCAGCAATCGTAGTCTTCTTATGCAAAAAGATTACATTTACAATCCCCAGCAGAGTCGCCAAACTGTGAACCCTCCCCAAATATCAATGCATACGAATGCATGTGACTAAGGAAGAAATGCACGTGATGTGTGAGAGTCGCCACCTTGTTTAATTTTTTAGGGTAAACTAGGAAAAAACCCTAAGTGACTCCAATTTTAATTAACCTAGTTACTAGATTAATTAACCCAATGATTAAGGCATGGTGTGCAAACCCGAGATGGATCCCGAAACTATGTCATGCTGAATAAACTAACCATGAATGAATGCTTGAATGCTTTGCAGGTGAATGACATGTTTATAGTGATTTCGACTTGCCGCCCGGGGTGAAATCCCGAACGTGCCTACGTACTTCCTGTTTTGAATGGAAGATCAAAGTCCACGTAGTTCGATAGGCCTCTTTTAGAGGGCTTTGAAGGGGATGCTTTATGCATGAGTGTGTGTATGCTTTGTGCATTTTTGTTTGGCATTTTGCCAAAGAATTGATTGATTTTTAGGCATTTGATGCCAAAAGTGTTGATTTAATGGTTTTCAGCCAAAAGATGTGTTTGATTGGACTTATTTGCTTGCCAAAAATGAATTAAGGCTTTTAGCCAAAATGATTTTTGTGATTTAGGCAATAATTGCCAAAAGTGTCGATTAGGCGATTGTCGCCAAAATGATTGATTTTTAGGTTTTAAAACCTAAAATTGATTTAGTTTTAAGACATTTTGCCAAAACTTTGATTTTAAGCAATTGTTGCCAAAGTTTGGTTATTTAAAGGCTTTTAGCCAAATGTGTTGATTTAGGCAAGTTGTTGCCAAAAGAACGTGATTAATTAAGGCCTTTTGATCACAATTATTGATTAATTGGACTTAAGCCGAAAATTGTTCGAAATAAAGGCAATCATACCATAGCCATTGAAAGACTAGATATTTTAAGCCAATATTGTCGGATTTAAATTTTAATACCACGATTATTAATTAACCGAGCATTTAGCTTAATCATATTTAATTGAGGCAATTTACTTGCCTATATGATGGTATGAATGCATTTATGCAGTTGTAGAATTATTAGGAGTAGAAAAGAAGTATGCATGAAGTGCTAAAATTAAATAGGCAAAAGTTTAACTTACGTACCTGATTTAATCGTCGACCGCTTCTTAACTCCAGGTTAAGCTCCTCCGTTAAGGAATTAATTTTAATTTAATTTTAAGTGACCAAGTATCACAACAATAAAATCAAACTAAAAAAAAATGCAAGAAAAGCAGTAAAGAATCGCAAAGAGCGTAGGGAGAAGGAGCGTCCGTCAACACAGACTGAGTGCCGAAAACGGAGGGTCGGGGCCACTATTTATAGAAAAAAATGGACATATTGGCGGCCGGGGTGCCGGTCTCTATGACAAGTTTTGGAAGAGATCAAAGATCTAAATAAACTCCCCTCTATGGCACCCAAAGCTTAAAGAAGCAAGAACACCAATAATAGAGTAAAAGAAGATAAACGCCATAAAGAATTGATAAGTTTACCTTGATTCTTGATGCAATTAGAAGAATGCAATCTCACACCCTTTAAAGCAAGAACACGCCTAAGCATGAAGAAGAAGATCTCTCTTTGTATTAATTGATTGAATAATAATGTGAATAATTACAAAATAACAAGCTATTTATACTAATCTAAGAGGTCCAGATCCTTAAAGGATTTAGAGTTAGCTAAGGAGTAGGATTTAGCAAATCTAAACCAACTAAGGATATGACTAGCAAATCTAAACAACTTAAGGATTTGGTTAACTAATCCAAATCAACTAAAGATTAGCTAAATCTAAATAAATCTAGGATAAGGAATAATTAATCCAAACCAACTAAGGATAAGGAATAATTAATCCAAACCAACTAAGGATAAGGACTAACTAATCCAAACAATTAAGGATAAGGAATAATTAATCCAAACTAACTAAGGATAAGGAATAATTAATCCAACCAACTAAGGATAAAAATAAAAGGGTGGCCCAATTTATTGTGGCCCAACCCATTAACAACATTACAACTCAAAGCTAACAAAAATGGGCTAACTTATTACGCCAAAGTTAGGCTCTAGTATGGCCAGGGCATGTCATATGCTGGAATTTCAGATTCCATCTCAACATGTGGTCCATTAATGTGAGAAACTTAGGTGTTCTCCATGCTTCCTTGAGATCTATGGTTAAGTGGTAGCGATTCCGTATCATTCCCCCTTTCCTCGAAAAGATTCGTCCTCGAATCTTAATTAGAAGTTGAGGTATCCATGCTCTCTTGATCTCCATGGTTGCTCCATATTTCTTTGCATGACTTCTTGTAATTGATCCACTAGGTAGCACTAATGGATTTTTCATGTTGTTCTCCTTACTCCCTTGAGTTCCATGGATGAGTGATGGCGGATTCGTATCAATCTTCCCACTATCTATCAAATCTTGTATAGCATGCCTGAGCTGGAAGCAATTATCAGTAGAATGACCATTGCATTGATGATACTCATAGTCCTGGTCAACAAACCTACCTCGAATAGGCCTAGACGGATCAATTGGTAGCTTTGACAACACACCATTCCTGATGCAGGATCTCATAACTGTGCTTAAAGTCTACCCAAATCAGTGAATTCCCTTCTCACTTTCTCGTTAACAGCTCCAACTGTATTGCTACTTCCCGACTGGTTCGTAGCAATATTACCAGCATTTCTATTCTGATCACTGTAGGAAGACTGGTAGTTACCAAACCCTTGGCTTTTCTTCTCTCTTCTTTGTACAGCTCTTCAATATTCAACCCAGCCCTTTGTACCAGAGAAAAGTCGGTGAGAGAAAAACCAGAGAAAAATAGCTCTCAATATCAGTTATAGCCCTTAACTGGGCCAGAGAAAAACTAGTCTCATTCGCAGTATTGTCAGCCATCTCAACTACAACCGATCTAAATCAGAAATCGAATCAGACGAACTTGAACTGACCACAAACTGAAGCATGCTCGGGATTAGGGACACTCTGACCAGACGTTGACCAGGCTGTCGGTGCCAAACTCTCGAAGTGATTTCCCGGGACAGATCAATTTTGGCTGACAGATAAAAGGACCTAAGTTAAAGGGGGTTCTATGTATGCATGAAAAATAGAGGCACATAGATGATGCAAAATCTAATGTGCTAATAACCAGTATGGAAATAAGATCTCGTTTTTGACGACTGGACCTAAAATTCGGTATGAATAACATAGCAATAGTTTACTTTGTCTTCAAACATTTCCGGCATTATCTGTCGTCGACCGTTCCTTTTGGATTTTACAGTCGACTATTTTCTCTCGAGTCCCTAATTTTTGCCTTGGAATGAAAAATTTCCAAGTGGGATATTTCTTATTATTTTTGCTTTCGTGTCCTTACTTTTTGCCTTGGAACAGATGGTCCCAAGTAGGATCTGATTAATTACAAATTTTTTCCAATCTCACGCTTACTTTCAAATAATGCGAGAAATGTAAAAATTCAAAGGAATCGCAACCCCCTTATAACTCCCTTTTTTTTTGGGTATTAATTCACTATAAATGATTACATCATGTTATTCAAAACGAATTATAGGTCCACTCTCAAAATCAAGATCAAACGTCCATATCGAAAATTAGCTCTTAATAATGCATGGCTGAAACGAAAAACATTACGTGATTCATGAATGTCACAGCATATGAACAGTTTATAACACGCAGGGGAACGGGAGTTCGGAAATGCATGCTTCCAACCTTATCTCTCCCACACACGAGTTCCGTTGGTAGAAATTTCAACATCTGTTTTGTAGGATTTGGTCTAATCTCGACAACCAGCAGGGATTTTGAGATTGGCGAAACAAATTCTCAAAATGAATGCGACAGAACAACAGCACATAGACTCAGGTTTTTCTTATGGGGAAGTGACTAGGGCTTTCGACTACATGCATGGGCTTTGGTCCATTGGGCTTACAAAGTTCAGGTTCCGCAAATAGGATTCGGGCTTTCACGTGGGCCTACTCCTTTTGACACACCTTTAAAGGTACTAGGCTTGCGGTTAGGTAAAATTGCTAATTCTCGGGTGGATGTGCCTAAAACGTAAGGTTTAGGCTGGATCCACCTTCAAAGTTAACAATGATATCGAGGGATAGTTTGGGTAGAAAGTGGTGAGAATAGAGAAATGCAGTATGAATGCAAGAACTTAGAAAAATAAAGGAAAGTAAATAAACAACTAGGACGATTAAAGAATTTCCTAACGGCTTTCTAACCAATTTTATTTCCACTTGTAGAAAACGTAGGTTTAGAGTTAATTCCTAATTGCAACCGACTAGTTATTAAAATAACCGAGGATTAGCGGGTGCTCTCCCCAGCGGAGTCGCCAATCTGATTTCGTATCGCCCCCGAGCGACTCGAAAAATGCCTCTTTTTGTTTTTAATGGAAAAAGTGATCTTATTTTAAACAGTGGTGACAAACATTTTATTGGATACGATGCCAAGAAATCGGTCTTATAAACATTTTTGAGTCGCCACCCATTTTTTCGGCAATGGGACCGTTTCCAATTTTATTTATAAAAATGACTCCATTTAAAACCAATTCTATTTAAGGCCAAATTATTAAAAAAGACTGGTCAAGCTCAATAATGCGATTCTGGGTAAGGGAATTGGGTACGCTAGCCCGTTGGAAGCCGACGCCCAGAAAATTCGGCGTCTTTTAACCTACGATTTCTAATTTATTTTAGTTAGAAAAGCCAATTATATATTTACTTAAACACAACCCAAATGAATCGGACCGAGTTCCTATATGGAAAATTATTTATCGTCCCAATCAAATCTAAATATCGCATTTAAATCATTCAAACCAAAGCAATTAAATCAAATAAATAAAAGGCCCGCTCTTGCCTTATGGTTAAAGGCGGGCGACAAACCGAACCTAAAAATACATTCTACCCGATTTAAATTCAACCCAAAACCAAAACGCAAAATCATGCACAATTATTATTTACATCTAAATCACATTCTATTTTTAATTTAACCCTAAACATGCAAAATTACTAACAAGCATATAAATTAAATATCATTTTCATTCAACCTAAAATTGCAAAATTCATACAAATAAATACATAAAATCACATAAACTTAATTAAATTGTGATCTGTTCACAATTGGTCATTTTCGGATTTATTGGAAAAATTAAATTTTATTTTGTACAAAATTTATTATTTTTTTGAAAGGACAAAAATTGTTTCTGGAACCCTAGAACAGTTGCGTCACGCAGCTTTTCTTTGGAAGAACAGTTGCATGACGCAACCGATAGCTACGTGACGTAGCTGTTCATAATTCGGAAAACAGAACACCAGGCATGAAAAACAACATTTTTGGACATGAACAGTTCCGTCACGTATTTGCCAGATCCATTACGGATCTAGTAGTTGCGTGACGCAACTGTTCTGGGTAAAGAAACAACATTTTGGACATGAACAGCTCCGTCACGCATCTGCCAGATCCGTTACGGATCCACTGGCTGCTTGACGCAGCTGCTCTGGTCCGAGCTCTGTTTTAAATTATTTGTTTAAATCATTTTTTATTTAAATATGCTTTTAAGAGAATCGAAAGTGACCACGGATGAACAAAATACAATTTAACTAAGATTAAATTAATAAAACAATAGTGAAATAAATCAATAAATAAGGAACACAAAAGGTGTAAAGAAATTACCTAATCCTCAGATTGAGGATTGTGAATGGCTTAAATGCCTTAACGAACGATGGTTAAGGCGCTCCAGAAGCTTTTTCAACAAGGATTCAAATGCTCGTTCTTTTATCTTTTGATTTTTTTTCTCTTTTATGGTTTAATTCACCTAAAATTGATATCTAATGGCAATTTTCCTTCAAACGAACTCAAAAGAGCTTCTGGAGGAAAATATGGCGCACAATATTTTTAGGTTTTTCCAAAAAATCATCCAAAGTTTTTTCAAACGTGAGAAAAGATCTATTTACAGAAGTAGGTCACAGAGCATAGCTGCGTGACGGATCTAGTAAGTCGCGTGACGCGGCTCACTTGTTGTACCATAACTACGTGTCGTTCAGCATAAAAAAATGGCATGTCGTCATTTTTTTACGACTACATGCAGATTTGAGTTGCATCAGAGCTGCGTGTGCAGCTATAATGCCGTCACGCACCTGCATAGCTGTGTGACACGGCTCTGGCCCAGTCAGACACTTAAAATCTTTTTAATTTAAATCTTTGGATTAAAAGACTTCTAGATAGCATTAACCCATCATTCCGCATCCTCGTATCATCATTGGATTAGGTGGGGGCCTAAAGACCGCGTCAACAGCACCTAAAGTCCTCCAGAAGGCACCCGTCGACAGGACAACCTCCCTAAGTGGAGCATTTTAAATCAGTCATATCATAGGTGGCGCACCTAAAGTCCTCTAGAGGCACGCGTCCAAAGGACAACCTCCCCAAGTGGAGCATTTCACATCAAGTCGTCCCAGGTGGTGCACCTAAAGTCCTCCAGAAGGCACCCGTCAAAGTACAACCTCCCAAAGTATAGCATTTCAAATCAAGCTGTCTCAGGTGGTGCATCTAAAGTCCATTGGAAGGCACTCGTCCAAAGAAACCTCTCCCAAGCGGAGCATTTCAAATCAAGTCATCCCAAATGGCGCATCTAAAGTCCTCTAGAAGGCACTTAAAGTCCTCCAGAAAGCACCCATCTAAAGGACAACCTCCCACCGTGGAGCATCTTAGAATCAAGTCGTCCCAAGTGGCACCTAAGCCCTTTAAAGAAGGCATACACCCATTGAAGCCGCCGACCACCATGGCGTAGTTCACCCGCATTCCGTATCCTCTCCCAAGGTGGAGCATTTAAGTTACAACCGTCAAAATGGCACCTCACATCACCAAGGCCGCCAAAATGGCGCACTTTATCCATCTAAGCCATTCAAAAGCAAATCTAGTCAAAGGACACCCACTCTGTCTCAACTAGACACGGCAGCTCAGCAACTACTAGGTAAATAGTTCTTTCTTGCACGTCTACTTTACACTTTGACAACATCTTGCTCAAAAAGCAACATATCCTCAAAGTGGGGGCAAACTGTAGACACTCAAATTTTACCCCTAATGGCTTAGTGATGATAAACTATTTTTAACAAAGTGTGGATCGAGATTCTCGATCACTTTGATTTTTGGACTATTAGTCAATGGCTGAAATAATACACGTGTTTAACTATTTTTCTTCTTCGAGCCCGCCGGTGTAACACCCTCCGCCACGCTCCCCGTGAGACCCGACGATGGATGCCACATTCAGTGTCGGAGACACCGTCTTAACTTAACATACAAATCATAAAATTAGATTATGAATTAGAAGTAATTGAGTATTCACAAGTTTAGCGAGTAATATGTTTTTTTTATTTATTAGATAATCATTTCATTTCGTTTCCATCTCTTGTTTTTTTTTTTTCTTTTTTGAAAAATAGATTGGGAAAAATCCTACAGAAATACTGTAAGAATTTCCCTTTAAAAACTGAGCTCGCCAAACATGTGAATACAAAACACTCCCAATTAAACTCCAAACTCCCAACATCTCCAAATAATCATCATAACACAACAGTACTTCTATATTTTCATAACTATATAAATCCTCAATAGCATTTTAATATTCATCAATTAATTGCATTCAGTATATATAGCAAGTCTTAATAAACTAATCATAACAACTCTCTTGAAATATTTTTATTCAATCATTTAATGAATCTCATGCTTATCTCCAAATATATACACCAACATAATTGTTAATTACATGCTTAAGTTATAATGCAAATAATACAACCTCCGAAAATTAATACTTATACATGCTATAATTCTTAATTACATAAATCTCAATCTACTACTACCACAATAGTCACTTCTGCTCTGTTGCTACTCTTTTAGTCTTCGAGCAGTAACCACAGTCTTTAACCTGCGCATGATAAAAATCAACGCGCTGAGTATAAAACTCAGTGGTGCTCATAATTCACATAAATCATTAAATTTCCACAGACATTTACATTTATAGCAAAAGAAACATCAAATAAACTATTAATTAATAACATAAAGAAATATCAAATTACATTTACATTTATTAAATCATTACTTGCACATTTATTATACCAATACACATGTACCTGAATATCATGCTTTGAAAATTCATTTGATAAAATAATCATTAATTTCCAAAGTAAGGTTTACTAAAATATATGATCTCATTCGTTTAATTCAAAGACCTTGAAAGCAATAAGACGATTATAAATACAAATATGTTAATTCTTTAGTTAAGGCTCATACTAATACAGAATGAACATAAGAAGATTTGATCGTGGCCTATGAAAGCACCACCGTGGCCTATGAAAGCACCACCGTGGCCTATGAAAGCACCACCCCCATCACACAATCGTGGCCTATGAAAGCACCACCGTGGCCTATAAAAGCACGACCCCCATCGTGGCCTATAAAAGCACGACCCCCATCACACAATCGTGGCCTATGAAAGCACCACCGTGACCTATGAAAGCACCACCCCCATCACACAAATAAGCGCGTCCGCCTATTTATAAGGGCTGATAACCCTAGCATATGATCATAGCTTCACATAACAAATCAATATCATCATACCACGTTTCAATCATGCATAGTAGAGCCCAAATCAAAATCATTCTTTCACAAAGCAATAATTCTCAATCAAAACCTCGTCATTACTTAATACCCATCATTTCAAATTTCTCATCTTACAACTTACAAAAATTTCCACATTCTTCAAGGAAATATTTCAAATATATATATACTTAATATAGGAAAATTTCTTATCAATTCCTTTTCTTTTTAAAACTTTCTTAACATCATAATGAAATTTATCATACTTTCCTTATTCAAAATTCAAAGCACATACACCTTAAATACCCTTTTTTTTTTAAACTCTAAACATATGAAAGTTATCAAACTAATCATACTTATGTCATACTTATACCATACAAAAAAAATAATTAAGTAAGCCTTACCACCCTAGAGTGGTTTGGCCTCTTAATGAAACCAAGGGGAGGAATTTCCTTCTCCAACCAAGCATACTAACATAACTCTTATGCACCAAGGTATCCATTTCTATCCTCATCATGCATTATCTAAACTAATTCCACACTTTATCCCAAAATTTCCAACAATTTTTCCCATTTATATCCATTTAAACATATCCACAATACCACTTTTCAACCTTATATCTTATTTTTGTCAAATCAATCCTCAAACATACAAATAATCAAGAGAACCTCATCACACATGATTCATACATACATTTATCCAAATAAACCTATGAGTCAAGGCATAGGAAATTTCCAGCATTAAAACATCCTTGACCTTTGCTATGTTTTTAAGACATAACTTGAGTTATAAATCTCCAAATTGAACGAAATTAGATTTATTAGAAATCTAAGACAAAATTATACAACTGTTATGAAGGGACCACAGCCCAGTTCAATGTGTAAGATGGTAAACAGAAGCTAGGAACACAGACCAACAGTCTAGACCCGATTCAGCAGAACTAAGTCCAATGTTTATGAAATTCCTACGTCACCAAACACTCAAATTAAACCAATCCAGAACCAGGGAAGTCTCAACACGAGAAACAACTTTCATGAAGACCTCAGAACCAAATCTTGTCATTATAGTGGTCAAAATGGGCACTCAATTCAGTGATGCATGTGGCCCGACATAACAGAGTCAGTTTAGGTATTTCAGCCATACGTTGAGCTATGTATCTCCAAATTGGACACAAGAGGATGGGTTGGAAATCTAAGAAGTATACCTACAACTTTCATGAAGGACTCAGACACAAATGGAAAATAGAAATGGTCGAAAACTAGTCCTTAATCTCACCCAATACACTGTTTCCCAAATTCAGTTTTCTTCCCACCATGAAAAAAACATGAACAACAAACATACAAGGTAGAGATTTCTACCACATACTAAATACTCATCAAACATCACCCAAGAGCATGTTATTGCAACCAAAGTTCAACAAATCAATCATTTCATACAAAATCCCAAAATACATGTATGATAGCATAAATGTACAAAATAAAAAATTCAAGTAAGGTGTTTTTATGAACACTAACCTTAAAAATAAGCTTTAGCAAGCTTAAATTAAAGCTTTTTAAGCTCTAACTTTGCCTTACTCCATGGTAGAGGTTTCCCCAACCTTTGGCTTAAGTAGAGAATCTCCAAATTTCTTGAAACTAATCACCACAAATCACTTCTCAAGCTTAATTCTCTAAGATTAATTACTTAAATCAAGTTGGGTGGGTTTAATTTGGTGGATTTAACAAGTAAGAAGTGAAGAAAAACAAAGAAGAGAAGAGTAAGAGGAAGTGGCGTTGAAGAGAAGAAGAAGAGAAAAAGTGGTTGCTCAATAATTGAAGTTGACCTTAAAAAGTGATCAAAGGGTATTTTGGTCTTTTCCCCATAATTGGATGGCTAGATTAAGCTCATCTAATGGCTAAAAATATTCTCCAATTCAATTCCTTCACAATATTATTTATCTCCACAAATTTCTCAAATTACTCCATAAAAATTATTCCTCAAATTTCCTTAATTAATAAAGCATCAGAATTCACTATTCACTAATTATCTAAATTCTCCAAAAATATTCATTACTTACTTTCTACCCATAAAAATCATGCATACATACTCCAAAAATATTAAAGAAATATAAACATATATATAATTTTTCCAGACCAAAATAATACCGACTCCCGGACCGGTACTATTCACAGACCGGTGGTACTATTCATAGACTGGTAAATCACTACCCATTAATAGTTAATTATACTCAATATCTTCCTCGGGTCTAAATAAAATATTATCTCCCTCTTTGCAGCACCATTCATGACCCATAAAATAATATCGTGTTAAGATTCGAAATTTTAGGGCGTTACAGCTCTACCCCCCTCTTAAGAAAATTTCGTCCTCGAAATTGAATTGAATCAACTACTAAAAATCTTATAATTCCCTTTTGTCTCCTATAAATTCTGCTCAAAAGATTAATACTTAATATCCTTAGGATCTATGAACAGTTCTCCATAACGAATGCTTTACATACATAATTATCCAATTAATAATCAAGATTTCTAATTCAATAACCATATCATAATCTCATCATTCATCCAAACTATATAGATCCTTCAAAATCTCTCTTTACTCTTCCATTGAATCACTTAATACATCTTTCATTTCCTCTAACATGCAATTCAGGGACCATATGCAAAAATCAAGAGTTATGCTTTAAGGTTTAATACTTAAACCCACATAACCAAATCACAGATAACATGCATTAACTCACAAATGAATATACATATATCTATCATAATACTTAGATTCATATGGTAGCACCCACTTAAATGCAAGAGTGAAGTCCACACACATGAATGTAAGAAGATGATTTTAATATAGCTTGTGAAAATGCTCGATATGTACACTATACCCACTTGCTCATTTATTTAAGAAGGCTTGACCTATAACACCAACCAAAATTTATCAAGGTATATCATATTCCTAAGATTTAGTGATTTCGTATAACCCCATAAAACTTTCATGTCTAGTAAACAACTCCTTTAAATATCACACTATATCCTTCCATCGTAGTAACAATGAGTACTTACATATATTTGATTATTTTGGCATAGAAATCAGTTCTGTTTAAGCAGGATAAGATCACCTCAATCATTATTCTTATCAATTCACACTTAACTTATAGAATCCCAAAATGTACAAGTCTATAGCTTGATACTCATTACCTCCATTTTCATTAATTCTTAGAAGTCAATGGTTTCTTAATAAATCAAAATCACCAATTAATAAGAATCCAAATTTTAAGTCTCTTCTAGGTCATGTCAAGTCATATTCCTTTCAACTTTTATAGGTGTTCTTTTCTTCATATTAAAATGCTGACATAACCATATTCATTAATATGTATCCAGCTCACTAATTTAAACATCAATTTAATAATTGAATAGACCATATCTTGATTCTCATTGTCATTAATCATTCTCTTAACCCTCATGACATGATTTATATAGCATAATCATCTTACATTTTCTTAAAGAAATCATTCACTTGTCTAACATCATAACATCTCACACTAATACAATATCTCTGCTTATAATTCATATAGCATCTAGAATTCAATATGTTCTTTAAACATTAAAAGACAATATCATAGAATTCAATGCCTACTTATTCTATGCTACACTATAAGGTGCCACAATTATACGAGCTCCAAATTTGCACATAAGGATTAAACAATTTAATTCTTACTAAAAAAATATTTAATTTTTTTT